>NW_012107008.1:251136-253731 GCF_000951045.1 Mandrillus leucophaeus | reverse complement strand
AGAGAGTTTTTAATGTTCCCAACACAAAGAAATGATAAATGTTGGAGGTGATGGATATGCCAATTACCTTGATTTTGTTATTAATCATTATGTACATGTGTTGAAACATCACATGTACCCCATAAATATGTACAAATATCATGTGCAATTAAAATAATAATTTTTAAAATCCAAATTAAATGTCCACGGAGAGTGAAAAGAATATAGTACATTCATGAAATGAAAAGGAGGGCTGCTTTAAAAAAAACAGACATGAGGGCTAAGAAAATATTGGAAATCTTTTAATACATATGAAAGTAAAAAGAAAAACTCAATAAAGTTTGGAATGTAATCTCAGTTGAGGAAATCTCCAGAAATAGAACAAACAGACAAATAAATGGAAACTAGGAGATGAATAAGAAAATTAGACAATAACTCACTGAAATATCCTGCTTTTGCCATGTGACCTACAAGCACCTGCTTCTCCTTCTGCCATGATTGTAAGCTTGCAGAGGCCTCCCCAGATGCAGATGCCTGGTTATGCTTCCTGTACAGCTTGCAGAACCATGAACCAATTAAACTTATTTTATTTATAAATTTTAAAAAGACACAGAAATAATGTAAGTTCCATTATGAGAGAACAGAGAAAAACAGAGGGGAGGATCTCGCAAAGACATAATACAAGAAAAATTTCCAGAGTGGCACAAGTGCTCAAATTGAAAGGGTCCATGTCCCAAGCACAATGAATGAAGAAAGACTCACACCAGGAATGAAGATTCTAAAAGTTTCCGGAAAGAAAAAAGCAGGGTGGGGTGGAACAAAAGTAAGCATAAGACAGGAGAACTAAGAAGCATGGAATCTGACACACAAGATGTCCTAAGAGAATTCTCAGGACATCAGCTGTGCTTCAAGCCTAGACCTCAACCAAGCAAGAGTGGAGCAAAAAGGCAGAGAGTTGCAGGAGAAAGACTGCTGAGGGAAACAACGTAACTGGAGAATGAATAAGTGCTTGAGCATCAGGAAAAAAAAGACTAATGATGGGCATTTGGCAGCTCTCTTGAAGCATTTGAGAAATCTAGCAATAGGTACTAAAACAAAGCAAAGGAAAAATGAGACGTTAACAATCCAAGAATAATAAAAAGAAATATCATAAATAAATAAATAGGCATCATAATTTAATGATTGACTTTAATTTCACTGATTATCCTGCAATGTTATAGTAAATCTGAAAAAAAATTAACACAAGAAAGGAAACATGTCATATGTTTGACTCATATGGGTTCATCAGGGAAAATATTTATAAGGCATAATAATGTAAACACTGATCACTTAAAATTTGTAATATAACTACTTTGTGTATGGGTAGGTCACCTAAATCCTTTCAGCATTATCTCATTGTTTATATGCACATGTTACTTTGATTAAAGTTAGAAATAACTCCAAGTGAATAAGAAAAAGCTATCAGAAACATCATGGTGCTTCCTCAAAAAATTAGAAATGCAATCACCATCTGATCCAGCAATCCTACTTCTGAGTAGATACCCAAAAGAAGTAAAGCCAGGTCTCAAAGAGATATTTGCATGCCCATGTTTATAGCAGCCTTATTCACAATAATCAAAAGGGAGAAGTAACCCAAAAGTTTATCAATAGACAAATGGGACCAGGCATGGTAACTCACACTTGTAATCCCAACAGTTTAGAAGGCCAAGGTGGGAGGATCACTTGAGTCCAGGAGTGTAAGACCAGCCTAGACAACGTGATGCAACCCCATCTCTACAATATATATATAAAAAAAAATTAGCTGGACATGGTGGCACATGCCTGTAGTTTCAGCCTCCTGAATACAGGAGGCTAAGGTGGGAGGATCACTTGAGCCCGAAGATGAAGATCGCAGTGAGCCATGATCACACCACCACACTCCAGGTTGGGCAGTAGAGTGAGACTCTGTTTCAAAAAATAAAAAATAAGATGAATAAACAAAATGTGGTGTATCCATACAAAGGAATATTGTTTAGCCTTAAAAAGGAAGGAAATTCTGACATATGCTATAACATAGAAGGACCTTGAGGATATCACTATAAGTGAAATAAGCTAAGTCACAAAAAGATAAATACTGTATGATTCAGCTTAGATGAGGTACCTACAGTAGTCAAATTCATAGAGACAGAAGGTAGAATGGTGATTGACAGAGGATGAGGGGAGGGAGGAATGGGGAGTTGTTGCTTAATGTGTAGAGTTTCTATTTTGCCAAAGGGTTTGGGAATCTGTTGTATAACAATGTGAATATATTCACATTAGATTGTACTGAATTGCACACTTAAAAATGGTTAAGTAAACTTTATGTTATGTATATTTTACCACAATTTTTTAAAACTTTACAAAATGAATAGAAAAAGAGCATAATGATTCAAAAGGTAAAAGATTTAAATTCAGAAATGAAAAATAAAAACATACATAAAATGGAACTTATTTTCTAATGACTGAATTTAAGTTTCACTGATTCTACAGGAATGTTATTCCTAACCTGAAAAATTATATATAAATAGATACATTATGTTTCCATTAACATACAAATAAAACAAGTCTCCTGTTTTTTGTTGTTGTTGCTGTCACAGT
>NW_012107008.1:247430-249301 GCF_000951045.1 Mandrillus leucophaeus | reverse complement strand
AAAAAAAAAAGGAAAATAAACATATTTCACAGGGTTGCCTATATACAATTTTTAAAAATAAAAATTAAAAAAAGATAATGTTTGCAAACCTAGCACAATGACTAGCTTACAGTAGGCACTTCATAAAAGTCCCTGAGGAGGCAAAGCTGTCAGCAGCTTGACCTGAACTATTATCCAGCTTCCAAAATGCCCAGTCCCAAACCCTGAGATCCAAATTATCTCAAAATTCACTGTTTTTAGAATTACAGGCTGGCATAAGAAAAGTTCATACTCTCCCTATATTCTTACCTCCATGCAGGCCATCCTCACAGGTAAAACAAGCAAAGAACAGTGGCAGAGGGCTTACTGGAGGAGAACACTGGCTCTGCAGTGCCTGCTGCTCCAGCAGCACCTGTGCTGTCAGCCACCCAACAGAAGAAAGCCACCTGCCCATCCCCTGTAATGCTACTTCTGTTGTCCTCAACAAGGAAAGTAAAAAAGTCCCCAAACCAAAACTAAACCTCTTCAATAGAAGTGGGCTGACCACATGCCACTCCCTCTCTTCAAAGTCCCAAAGAATCCACACAACTCCTCTGAAAACCATTTCTGCATTCTAGGGCAAGCATATTCACTGCCTTTGTAGCCACATTGAGCCTCACCGCTAACTAAGAGAACCACAGTACGTCTGTGTGTCCCAGATCTTACTTATATAAAACAACTGTACAACACCTACTATGTTCTAGGCACTGTTCTAAGCACTTTTACAAAAATAGCTCATTTACTCCTCATAAATGATCAGGTAGGTAAGGTATTGTTATTATTCCCATTTTACAAAGGAGAAAACTTGAGGCCAGGAGGGGTTTAGTAACTGTCAGACAGGCTGATTCCAAAGGCTGTGCTTTTAACCACCAAGTCATGCCACCTCTTCATGTAGTTCCAGGGCTCTTATTAGAGTTGTGATGTTCTAGAAGGTCTGCCTGTGTATATATTATCATGAACAACAACATCAGCAAATCTATCAGCCCATGTAGATGAAAACTGTTTCTATGCTCCAGAATTGATACAGGTACACAGAAGCTGCAAACTACAGTGGACAGAGGCTGGGATGTGGAGTCAAAGTGATTGAAATCAAACGTCCCAGGCGGCGGTTCCAAGATGGCCAAATAGGAACAGCTCCAGTCTACAGCTCCCAGCGTGAGTGACACAGAAGACAGGTGATTTCTGCATTTCCAACTGAGGTACTGGGTTCATCTCACTGGGGCTTGTTGGACAATGGGTGCAATACAGTGGGTACAGCCCACTGAGTGAGAGCCGAAGCAGGGCGAGGCATCACCTCACCCAGGAAGTGCAAGGGATCAGGGAATTCCCTTTCCTGGCCAAGGGAAATCATGACACACCGAATCTAGAAAATCGGGTCACTCCCACCCTAATACTGTGCTTTTCCAACAGTCTTAGCAAAAGGTATACCAGGAGATTATATCCCGCGCCTAGCTCAGAGGGTCCCACGCCCACGGAGCCTCACTCACTGTTAGCACAGCAGTCTGAGATTGAACTGCAAGGTGGCAGAGAAGCTTGGGGAGGGGCACCCACCATTGCCGAGTCTTGAGTAGGTAAATGAAGCAGCCAGGAAGCTCGAACTGGGTGGAGCCCACCACAGCTCAAGGGGGCCTGCTGGCCTCTGTAGACTCCACTTCTAGGGGCAGGGCATAGCTGAACAAAAGGCAGCAGAAACCTCTGCAGACGTAAATATCCCTGTCTGACAGCTTTGAAGAGAGTAGTGGTTCTCCCAGCATGGAGTTTGAGATCTGAGAACTGACAGACTGCCTCCTCAAGTGGGTCCCTGACCCCCGAGTAGCCTAACTGGGAGGCACCCCCCAGTAGGGGCAGAGTGA
>NW_012107008.1:241987-244685 GCF_000951045.1 Mandrillus leucophaeus | reverse complement strand
GGCGGTTCCAAGATGGCCAAATAGGAACAGCTCCAGTCTACAGCTCCCAGCGTGAGTGACACAGAAGACAGGTGATTTCTGCATTTCCAACTGAGATACTGGGTTCATCTCACTGGGGCTTGTTGGACAATGGGTGCAATACAGCCCACTGAGTGAGAGCCGAAGCAGGGCGAGGCATCACCTCACCCAGGAAGTGCAAGGGATCAGGGAATTCCCTTTCCTGGCCAAGGGAAACCATGACACACCGAACCTAGAAAATCGGGTCACTCCCACCCTAATACTGTGCTTTTCCAACAGTCTTAGCAAAAGGTATACCAGGAGATTATATCCCGCGCCTAGCTTGGAGGGTCCCACGCCCATGGAGCCTCGCTCACTGTTAGCACAGCAGTCTGAGATTGAACTGCAAGGTGGCAGAGAAGCTTGGGGGGTGCACCCACCATTGCCGAGTCTTGAGTAGGTAAATGAAGCAGCCGGGAAGCTCAAACTGGGTGGAGCCCACCACAGCTCAAGGGGGCCTGCGTGCCTCTGTAGACTCCACTTCTAGGGGCAGGGCATAACTGAACAAAAGGCAGCAGAAACCTCTGCAGACGTAAATATCCCTGTCTGACAGCTTTGAAGAGAGTAGTGGTTCTCCCAGCATGGAGTTTGAGATCTGAGAACTGACAGACTGCCTCCTCAAGTGGGTCCCTGACCCCCGAGTAGCCTAACTGGGAGGCACCCCCCAGTAGGGGCAGAGTGACACCTCACACGGCCAGGTACCCCTCTGAGAAGAAGCTTCCAGAGGAATGATCAGGCAGCAATATCTGCAGTTCAGCAATATTTGCTGTTCTGCAGCCTCTGCTGCTGATACCCAGGAAAACAGTGTCTGGAATGGACCTCCAGAAAACTCCAACAGACCTGCAGCTGAGGGTTCTTACTGTTAGAAGGAAAACTGACAAACAGAAAGGAAATCCACACCAAAACCCCATCTGTACGTCACCATCATCAAAGATCAAAGGTAGATAAAACCACAAAGATGGGGAAAAAGCAGAACAGAAAAGAGAGCAAATCAGTGCCTCTCCCCTTCCAAAGGAACACAGCTTCACCCCAGCAATGGAACAAACCTGGACAGAGAATGACTTTCACAAGTTGAGAGAAGAAGGCTTCAGACGATCAAACTTCTCCGAGCTAAAGGAGGAAGTTTGAAGCCATCGCAAAGAAGCTAAAACCCTTGAAAAAAGATTAGAAGAATGGTTAACTAGAATAACCAGTGTAGAGAAGTCCTTAAATGACCCCATGGAGTTGAAAACCACAGCATGAGAACTACGTGATGAATACACAAGCGTCAGTAGCTGATTCGATCAACTGGAAGAAAGGGTATCAGTGATTGAAGATTAAATGAATGAAATGAAGTGATAAGAGAAGTTTAGAGAAAAAAGAGTATAAAGAAACAAATAAATCCTCCAAGAAATATAGGACTATGTGAAAAGACCAAATCTACGTCTGATTGGTGTACCTGAAAATGATGGGGAGAATGGAACCAAGTCGGAAAACACTCTGTAGGATATCACCCAGGAGAACTTCCCCAACCTAGCAAGCCAGACCAACATTCAAATTCAGGAAATACAGAAAACGTCACAAAGATACTCCTCAAGAAGAGCAACTCCAAGACACATAATTTGTCAGATTCACCAAAGCTAAAATGAAGGAAAAAATGTTAAGGGCAGCCAGAGAGAAAGGTAGGCTTACCCACAAAGTGAAGCCCATTAGACTAACAGTGGATCTCTCGGCACAAACTCTACAGGCCAGAAGAGAGTGGGGGCCAATATTCAACATTCTTAAGGAAAAAGTTTTCAACCCAGAATTTCATATCCAGACAAACTAAGCTTCATAAGTGTAGGAGAAATAAAATCTTTTACAGACAAGCAAATGCTGAGAGATCGTCACCACCAGGCCTGCCTTACAAGAGCTCCTGAAGGAAGCACTAAACATGGAAAGGAACAACTGGTACCAGCCACTGCAAAAACATGCCAAAATGTAAAGACCATCGATGCTAGGAAGAAGCTATATCAACTAACAAGCAAAATAATCAGCTAACCACATAATGACAGGATCAGATTCACACATACCAATATTAACCTTATATAAATAACCTAAATATAAATGGGCTAAATGCTGCAGTTCAAAGACACAGACTGGCAAACCATATAAAGAGTCAAGACCCATCAATGTGCTGTATTTAGGAGATGCATCTCACGGGCAGAGACACACATAGGCTCAAAATAAAGAGATGGAGGAAGATCTACCAAGCAAATGGAAAACAGAAAAAAGCAGGGGTTGCAATCCTAGTCTCTGATAAAACAGGCTTTAAACCAACAAAGATCAAAAGAGACAAAGAAGGCCATTACATAATGGTAAAGAGATCAATTCAACAAGAAGAGCTAACTATCCTAAATATATATGCACCCAATACAGGAGCACCCAGATTCATAAAGCAAGTCCCTAGAGACCTATAAAGAGACTTACACTCCCTCACAATAATAATGGGAGACTTTAATACCCCACTGTCAACATTAGACAGATTGACGAGACAGAAAGCTAAAAAAGATATCCAGGAATTGAACTCAGCTCTGCACCAAGCAGACCTGATAGACATCTGCAGAACTCTCCACCCAAATCAACAGAATATACATTCTTCTCAGCACCACATCACACTTAT
>NW_012107008.1:230741-237847 GCF_000951045.1 Mandrillus leucophaeus | reverse complement strand
TTATAACTAATGTAAATGACAAGTTAATGGGTGCAGCACACCAACATGGCACATGTATACATATGTAACAAACCTGCACGTTGTGCACATGTACCCTAGCACTTAAAGTATAATAAAAAAAAAAAAAGAAATTAAATGTATCTAGGTTTGTTGATTAAGTATTATAAGTCCCTGTTTTCATACCTGTAAAATAGGGATCATGATACCGATCTTATGGAATTACTGGAGAGATTAAATGAGATAACTTACATAAAGTACCTACTAATATGTCTTTCACATAGTAAGTGTTCATTAAGCTATAGCCTTTAGGACTTAATGCTCTGGTTGTTTTGTTGTGTACAAATAGTTTTGTTTTGTTTTCTATAAGAAACTCACACGTTTTTTAAAAAAAACGTTAATTCCAGAAGAAATCTAATGAGCACAGAGTAATTCAAATTCTAGAAATTATAAAACTAACAATTCAATTCAATATTCAAGTAAGCTTTCTGGGCATGACATAAATAAATTAAATGATTATGGGTTCAAGGGACATACATTTTAACTACATAGGAGCAATAAATGAGGGTGTTTTAAAATAACCTACTCAGCCTTTTAAATAAAAATAAATCTTTAATCACTGGAAAATACCACTTTCTTATTTCATTTATTGAAAATGCCAAGAGGAGAGAAAAGTATTAGGGATTATATCTTACCAATTCAGTGTGCTCCTATAGTAATATAACTATATCATTGGTAGTTTTTTTCTTTCCAGTCCTTTGGTGGGACTGTGTTTCTCTGATTCCTTAAACTAGGTATGGGCACATGACTTGCTTTGGCAAGTGAAATGTGAGTAGAAGTGATATGTGTCTCTTCCAGGCAGAAGCATTTAATTAGTAAGATGAGACTGCCGAATGCCATTCACCCTTCTTGGGGATCAGAGAAGCTCATATTGAGTTAAAATCCCTATCAGTCTGGGTTTCTGAGTGACTGTGATAAGCAGAACCCTCCTGCCAATTCTCACTGGTCTTGTAGCACGAGAAAGAATAAAGTTTTGTAATATTAAGCTACTAAAATGTAAGGGTTGTTTGTTAACCATCGCTTCACCTAGCCTATCCTAACAGACAGGAGAAGTTACAGAAAAAGTGAGTAAATGCTGTAGACTGACTTATCTCACTAATCTCACAGAATAGGGATTCACCAGCTGAACTCCTGGATGTGAGAAAGAACCATGTCACTGATATCACTGCAATCTTATTCTTCAGTAAGCAGTTGTCTTTGATCCTCACTATTTATTGTAATTTTAAAGGATGTTTCTTTGATGCTAAAATAGTATTAAAACCTATTTTTAAACATCTTTAAAACATCACTAGATTTTTTTATAGCTTGAAAAAATTGCTGGATATATTTAGTAAATGTTCACTAGCAATGTTTTTTAGGCCTTAAGATGTTTCTATTTTTGTTAAAACAGGTCTAAGTTGTCTGAATAGACTAAGAAACTTTATCCTTCTGACTCTCCAAGAAGAAATAGACATGGTGGCCTCCCACTGCTTACCTACTTATCACAGCATCACAAAGAGTTAAAATTCTAAGACATACAGGAGCCTACTGAAGAGATACGTAGATGTCGGAACTTGAAAAGCTATAATGATCACAGAATAGGTCCTGGCCTAAAGATTCAAAGCAACCTTTTATAAGAAAAGCTTGCCAGAGTGTTGTCATGACAGGATAAGCCATATCCACCCTCACCTCCACATAACTGAAGCATCTCCTATTTCCTGCCCTGTCCTATGTTTGCTGGCTCACTCACACACGCAGTTGGAACTCTACAGGATAAGCCATGATTGACTTGCCACAAATTGCTGCAGAGCCTAGCATGAAAATCAAAAACTTTTCATTGAGCCTTTTAACGCAGTTAGAATGGGTTATAAAATCCTGGTCCATGAACAGGCCTCACTTGCATTAGCTTCCTACAAAAGTTGCATGTAAATCTTAGATGAATAGAGAGATAGAAAGATACATAGATATTCATACATAGACATATATAGTATGTTTATATTTTAATTATTTATATACACGTTAATGTATATATATTTTTTTCCTAGAAAATTAAAGGAGCGCCTATAGCAAAACATTTTGCTCAATAACTAATCATTTTTTAATATCCCTATGATAATGTCAGGATTTATACCATTTGCTCTGCTTTATACATTTGCAACACAGTCTAGGGAAAAATTACTTTAACAAAAACATCCAGCTGCCCAAATGTCCTGAATGAGTAGTCACTTCAAGTGAAAACTCACAGGATTTTGAGACTGCTGTTTTTCATCATTTGATTTCTGCCTCTGTTGGGAGTCAAAAGACAAAGGGAACAACCCCCAGCTCCAAGTCAAAGGGCTCATCTAGACCCTGCAGTCGCCTGGGCCTGTGCCCTTAGGCAAGTTCTTTAACCTCTTGGAAGATGTGGTTTGGGTGGGAAGGGGAACAATAATCCAGATAACCTATAAAACTGCTTCCAGAGGCAAAGTCTCTTTAGGAATAAATGAAGGGTCTAACATCTCTCACTGCAGGGTAGCAAGAGGATGGGCTGGAAGGACAGGATGAGGCTGACTCAGGGCAAGCTGGAGGATTTCGGGAGAGAGGGGACAGAGAATGTATTGTTGTCGCTGTTATCAAGTATCCCTCTTCAAGCAGAAGTTTTTACTGAACTGAAGTTTGCGTTTTCTCCTTCACCTAGAGTCCCTATCCCTTTATGAAGTCTATAAACAGACTCGATGTGTTTCCAGGGCTGATGTGAGGCATAGTTGCTGCCCTGATCATCACGGGAGAGTGATTCCAATAAAATAAGAATAAAACGATGGAGATAAAAGACAAGAAAGAAAACAGACTCACCAATAATATGTGTACATGGGTCTCGTTTACATGTTATCTACTACAAGTTAGAAGCTGCAGTGGCAGGGTCTTTGTTCTGTGGTATCTTTACGTGATCATCCAGAATAAACAATAGAAGCAAACACTAAAGTCCGCAAGTTAAGAGCGGAGGTTGTTAAGATCAGTAATAAATCTGCAGCAGCTGATAGTGCATCCTGCCTCATCTTGATTCATTTCTAACATCCTTATTGACAGAAAATAGGAAAACCCAAACAGTTCAAACAAAATCAGAACAAAACAGGCCAGGGAACAGGAACTTGATGGAAGAATTATATCGTGGAAGTCTTGTGGCGTATGAGGGCCTATTTATCTAACCTGGTCTCATCTTTCACAACTTCCCATCATCCTTCATTTGAGGCACTCTGAATTTATCTCTTTTTCATCTCCCAATCTTTGCATATTCTGTTCTCTCCGTCTGAAATGCTATCGTCTTACTCCTTCACTTTTGCCCAAGTAATTCCTATTCATCTTTCTGGTCTTCTTTCTCCAGGAAGTCCTCTCTTGTCTGGCAGTCCCAAAGCTGACTTAGATGCTTGTCTCATGTGCACCCATAGTCATGTATTAAAATTACTTGCATGCTTATCTGTATGACCACAACACTGCAAGCATCTTGAGGGCTGTTAATGTGAATAATTGTCTTCATACCCCCAGCACCTACACTGTAGCTGGCACATAGCGCTCAATAAATATTTGAACAGCATCGTTCACTCTCCTGGCCTAATCATGAAAATCTTAAAACAGAGTTTGCCAAACTACTCCAGTTTCTTTGACCAGGATAAAACCAAACAAGCTGAAAACCAAAGCAGTACTTTTGTCAAGATGTTCTCTTCTCCTTGACTAATAATATAGGCAAAGTGCCTAGAGCCAGGCCTGGCACAAATCAGACTCAGTAATGTTCTTATTTCTACCTCATCCTCTTCCTCATATCCCTATATTTCAAGTGTAAACTCAAAGATCATTCATATACCAGAGGTTGTTCAATATACACTCCTAAAAAACTTGTGAAGAAAGTTCCTTGAGAGAACCAAGAGAAAACACGGTACCATTTATGTGATAAGCCCTGAAAATAATTTCGATCAAAGCATTAAAAGGTGAGCTGGGTGCAGTGGCGCATGCCTGTAATCCCAGCTACTCAGAAGGCTGAGGTGGGGGGATCATTTAAGCTCAGGAATTTGAGACCACCCTGGGCAACACAGACCCCTATGTCTAAAAAAAAAATTTTTTTAATTAGCCAGGCATGGTGGCATGGGCCTGTAACCAGCTACTTGGGAGGCTGAGGCAGAAAGATAACTTGAGCCCAGGAGTTCAAGGTTACAGTAAGCTAAGATCGTACAACTGCACTCCAGCATAGGCGACAGGGGAGGCCTCATCTCTTTAGGAAAAAAAAAAAAAATAGAAAAGATCGACCACTCCTCACCAACTGTACTGCTTACCTCCAGCCCTTCTATTTTGCACTATTGCAACAGCCTGCTAACTGGTCTCTCAGCTTCTGCCTTTAATCCACATCTCAAGGGTAAAGTCTATTTTCAAGACAGTCACCACTTGATCCTTTTGAAATGTTAAGTCAGATCACTTCACTCTTCCACTAAAACTCTCCAATGAATTTAATTCGAAATCCCCACCATGTCATTTTGCATCAATCAATAAATAACGCTACAAGAGTCAACTCCAGACTTGACCAGCATTCTACAAGCATGTCATGAGAAAGCCATTATAGTCATGGTGATACAAGTAAATCCTCAACGTTAATTGCAGTCAACTGGGGAGAAAACTCCCTAAACATAATGATTGGTTTCCAATGTATGGTTTCAAGTCAATGTACAGTTTCCACTCACAATTAAACCCTCCATGTTGGTAAACTATGCATTTTGTTTGATCATACCCCTATTCTATTATTTATAACTTGGTACTCCAAACATTTGTCACTTTCCTCAAGTTTTCTACCCCATTTCTCATTTGCAGAGAAAAGAACTCATCAGTATCTTTCTTTTCCATTTTCAAACATATTGCAGTAAATAGCGAAAAGGGTCACAGCTGTTCACACCTCCCTGAATCCATGATCTTTGCAACGTGAATTTTCAGCTCCTCCCATCAAGATGTGAAGCCTATTTCCCCACTCCATAAATCTAGGCTAATCTCGTATGACTTGCTTTGTCCAATAAAATGCCACGGAAGTGATGCTGTACACATTCTTATCCTAGGCCTCAGAAGATTTGACCACATTTCTGCTCACTCTTGAAATTCTACCCAGTGGCTACATGAATAAGCCAGGGCTAACCTACAGGGTGATAGAATACCACATAGAGCAGAAATGAGTCATCCCAGCCAAGGCCATCCTAGATTAGCTATCACCACCCACCCTGGGAGCAATGGAAGATATATAAGTGAGCCCAGCTAAAACCAGAACAATCACCCATCAGAGCCCAGCCCAAATTGCTGGTCCATTGAATCATAAAATAAATAAATAGTTGTTTATTTATTAGTTTTTCTTTTTGGCCACTAAGTTTTGGGGTGGTTTGGTGCACAGCAAAAGCTAAATGATAAACTTATCTAAATCTTCTCCTACATTTATTACCTCAAGTAGAGGTGACTCAACTTTTCCAGAACCTCTTTGCCTAAACACATTCTCTTCTTCTTAGGATGCCTTCCGCAACCTGATCCATCTGGGAAACTTATATCGAGACAGCTCAACAGCACATCAATAATCTCCCCTCCCACCACCTGCCACCTCACCCTCCCTCTTTGAGCTCATAGCATATATACCTCTATCTTTGCATTTATTTTCATGTCCTTCTACCACAGAAGGTTGAGATTATGTTTTATTCATCTCTATAATTCAGTACTGAGCCTAATGTTTGTCATACAGGAGCAGCTCAATAATTTTGCTATTAATAAACATTAAATGCTTTGACATTTTTCATTTCTGCCTTTTCTCTATAACTACTACCTCTGCCTTCATGACAGCCCCTATCATGAATGGCCTGAATAATTTAAATGGAAGCCTTTCTTCTTCCCTAACTAGTCTTGTTGAGTACTCCCATAGCACATTGTAAACACTTTCAATACACAATCATGATTATTTATACAGGGTTCTTCCCATAAAACTTTTAGCTCTTTCAAGGCAGAAGTCATATATCCCTTTTTTTTAATATCTAATCCTCAGACTAACAACTTACTGATAATAGGTGGTTAATTTATGATGAAACTAATTTTAACATTTTTAAAACTATTTAATGAAAAAAATAACTTTAATTCCATAAATCAGACTTTCTGATAAGATGTTGATAATAGTCAATACAGTGAAGACTACTGTCTAGACTCAGCCATGTGCAGAAGGAGAAGGAATAAACTCTTACCTTATAGGGATTTTTCTGAAGCAGACATTACTATCTGGTTTTGTCTCACTCATAGCACTAAGTGAAGTTTCTTCTACCAATTCATCTACTTTGATGAAGTAGATGAAGCCTTCAAAGAACGTGAAGACACTGGTATGGGAGAAATCACTCCTTTAACTGTCCCTAAGAGCTGTCAATTAGTGGATTATTTTCCACTAATGTTGATCTGCTCAAAGATTCTGCCTTTAATGTTCACTGGCATTATCAACAACTAGAATGAAGACACAGAAAGTAGTTTTATCAAATTCATGGACAACCCAAAGCTGAAATGAAGACCTACTACCTCAAATCCAGTCATGTATCCTACTATGTACCAGAATACTGTTCTTAAGCATTGGGATACAGCAGAAAACAAAAAACACCAAGTCTTTTCTTTCATTGAGATTTCATTCTAAAGGCAGAGGATAGATACTAAACAAAAATCTAATAAACATAATGAATAAGCAAAATTAACACTTTGCCCTTCCACCATAGTGACCAAACACACCACATACCACAGTCAGGGCTGGTGGGGAGCATGTGTTTAAGAAGTATCTTTACATCATGAAGTAAACTTTAAAAACAGAAATTTCCCATCTAGAATTAGTCCTCAAAATAAATGAGACCTTGAGCCCTTTGTCAGAAATTCCTAAGTCATCAGTGAACATATTTGCCCCTGACTTTTGCAATGCCAGCATCTGCAGATGTGTGATGACCCTACAGATGTAGTAATTATGTGAAAAAACCACTATCATTTCCCATCATGAACAGTTAACTAGTGATAACCTTGAAGAGCTTCTTTCCATAAATGCTTGCCATGTCCTT
>NW_012107008.1:215306-230176 GCF_000951045.1 Mandrillus leucophaeus | reverse complement strand
AACTCACTCAGGTCACATCCTCAATCACTGATTATACATTTTATATCCAACTATCAGTAAAATCATTGTGTTGCTTGAACTCAAATCATGCAAAATAAAAAAAAAAGAGAAAAGTTCTGTGCCCCTGAAACAGAGAGCCACGCCTGGATCAAGGGATATCACAATGAGGACACCTTTGACATGCATTGTGTCCCTCCCTTTCTTGACCCGGAGCTGCTGCAACTGACAAGTTAGTTTTTGTTGAAACCCAGCAAATTGGGCTTTGTATTTACCTTTGACCCATGACTGAGACTGCTAGTTCTTCATGTGTCTGTGCCCTTTCCCCTCCTCTCAGAAGGAAAGTACGTAACCTATATCAATGGAGGAGGAAATGCTCTAGGAGAATACAGGTGGAAGCAGAAAGGCCAGGTAGGGCTGTTAATAACGTCATTGCAGGCAGGAGATGACAATAGCTTTGGCTAAATGATAATAGCAAATGCGTGAGAAGTAACAGCATTCAATAGACTTTAAGGCTGAGGTGATAAAGAATGAGTATAAGGTGCGTGAAGAAGCAAGGAGCCAAGAAGGACACCAAGATTTCTGATAGATGACAGGACAGGAATTCAAAATTACTTTTACTGTTCAGGAAAATGAAACGTAATAAGGACATGTAAAAAGGCAGCTCGCAGATCTAAATTTTCAACTGCAAAAACGCAAGATAAGGGAAAAGTGACCTAACAACAGTCTATGAGAAAATGAGCTCCAGGTCTTGCTGGACTTCAAGTTCATTGTGATTCACCTGGCAATCAGGAGAGCCTACAATTTAAAATGTACTAGAAGTAGAATGCCTGAGTTAAGGGAGATGGATCTTTAGCATATTTCACACTAATCAGTTCATGTCTAAAATCCCTTCCATTGCTAAGATTCATAAATCTTTCAATCCATCACCTAAAACGAGCATCATGTACTTATAGGGGCCTCAATGTGTGATGTGTGTATAGTGCACTTCTCCATTTGGAAGGAATAACAGAGAAAGTTCACATTTTAAAATATCAAATTACAACCTAGAATACCATCTACTTTGTGCTAAGTGCCTCATTAGCAAGCTTTGCATACATGATTACTGAGCTTTCTCAGTGATTCCTTCCTAAACAAAGGGTGAGCCCTCCATGCATCCACACTGAGCATCTTATTTGTCTTTGGATATTCTTTTTTTGGATAGGCATGGGAGTCAGTAGAAGAGTGGCATTATGCAACACAGTGCATATGTATTCATTGAGAAGCAATATAAGCATGAGAGTAGTCAATCAAGTCAAAGACCTGAGTTCCGGGTGGGTCTCGGGCTTCAACTCTCCACATGACTTCAGGCTAGCATCCTTTCCCTGCATTTCCGTGCCCTAAGCTGTAAGGCAGCAAATACTAGCTGTCTCCATGCCTTCCCAAAACAGAAGCTCTCAAGACAAATGGGGTGTCCTAAATTCAACAGCCACCTATAGAACAGTTGTGGAGGACAGGACAGTATAACTAAGCCCTCAGGAGAAAACTGTGCTCTGAGATCTCCAGAGAGAAAAAGAAAATGAGAAAGTGAAAAAGGACACTGGGCAGAAACAAAAGTTCCTCCCTGGGAACTATTAATAGTTTAAGAAGTGTATCTCTCTAGAAGCATCCATCTAAGGTACCGGAGCTTTTAAACACACCAGCCAGTAATGGAGTGCAAGAGAGGTCACTGCCAGAGATGAATGCAGTATTCGTCAAACAGCAGAAATGGATGGTTAGTGTAACAAGAACAGATAGTTCTACCAGGGCAGTGTCTCCACTGTCCTTCTCGCCCAGGTTTATAATGCTGTGTGGAACATCATGGGACAAAGATCAGAAAAGGAAATGCCAACCACGTGATCAGCTCATGAAAACGATTAGAAAAAAAAGTCCTTTTGGCAGCTTCAGGTAAATTAGGGTTCATTCTGGCACCCATTCCAGACCACTGCAGACAACATCTCACCACATAAAAAACACTTCCTTTCGTCTCTTTTCTCTCCAGTCTGTGGGCATTTAATTCCCATATAAGAAGAAAAGAAAGAGCCTTAAAACATAAGAACCCAGAAAATCAAAACCACTATTCCTTTTAAGCAATTCCAAGCTCGATCTACTAAAAACTATTTGGTCCACTGGTTTTATACAGAAAAGTTTCACTGACTGAAAACTATACTATTTTACAACTAAAAGGAACACAAGAATTCAGAAATCTGGCAGCGCATAAAGTCCCTGCATTTCCATTTTAAAGCAACATTACTTTTCTTTAAGATGAATATTTTATGTCTAAATGGCTGGACATGACCTTTACAAGTGTGTAGTTTCTGTCTGCAGCTGAGAAAAAAAAATGTCATTCCTGCTTCTCATTCTTTTATTTCTATTAATCGCTTTTCCTCTTTACATACTACATAATCAAGAGGGACATGTCCATTGCCCTTCTAGCTGATTTCTATTATTTCTCATTACAGCCTTTGTTCCATTTCCCTGCTTCCCACCAGGTGTTAAATATTTGGACACTGAGTCTAAACTGTTCTATCCCTGCCTCTGTCGGAGTAACTATCATATAGTTGTGTAATCAATTAGCCTGGCATCTGATCTCTGTTTCAAATGTCTTCTTAGAGGAAATTTAATTATGATTAATATCTTTTTATAACTTTGAAATTATATAGGCACGATTCCTTACTCAGTCATGCTTGTTAAAAATCATAAATCAATTTATTTTATTCCCTCTAGATGGGAGGAGACCTTTCCAATTCTGACTGAATTCTAACAACATAAAAAGTCCAGCAGACATTAGAAGAATACACATTTTTTTTTCCTTTCAATGGGAAACCCTTTCCATAATATCTTCGTGGTTGGGAGATTTGCGGAGCTTCCAAAGCAAGCCTTACAAATACAATTTAAAGAAAACTTTCTGCAATTATGACAGGAAGAAAGATGTCTTCAGACAATAACAAAATTCAGATTCAAGTGTGTTGTACTCCATGCAAGAGATGTATTCCTGGAAAGCTGAAGTAAATCAAACTTTATTAATCAAATATTTCACAATCAGAGTAGTAGTTATTAATAGATAGAATCCTGTTGGCAAATCCATCTGTGAGGTGCAGGATCCATTTCTAATGAAAAGATATACCTCTTGATGTAATGGTTTTAAGTTTATTTTGGTGCTCAACTTTCTAAAAGTAGGACACTAATATATGAATTTTGAAAGTATTTGGAATATCTGTCCCACCTTTTCAAAAACTTCATGACCCAAAATGACCCATAAAATCCAATAACAAATGTTGATTTTTACCATGCCACCTGCACAAGTGTCCCTGTAGCAGACGTGATAAGCTGGTGAACCCAACACCAATTCCCCTACCTAAGAAAACTTTTCCAAAACTTAGAAATAAGGCAAAAAGATGACTCATGTTCCTGTAATGTCATACTGCAGCATTGTCTGATGGGCCCACCCATGGATTATTTAATTCTCTAGGAGAATATATCCGTAATTTCATGATATTCTTAATTAAGGCCCATATTCTGTGATATTACATATTAATATACTTTTGTGTAGTAGGCATGCCAATGACTTTGTCCATTGGAGAAGATAACATCAAAGGTTATGGTTTTATTGTCCTATTGGACATTAACCAGTTTCATCTCTAACCTAGCAAACTTCTTTCTGCAAGTTATTCCTCAAATTTTCCTTCTAACTATCTTTGCCTATCCTGCTGGTTGCCTCATTAATAGATTAAATAAATGTTGACACACACTTATTCTTTATCTGTATGAGAGTCATGTCTTCTTTGAGAATTATGCTTGACACATGCCTCTACTTTCTTTCCTAGCCTCTTCTTAGGTTAGAGATAGCCATATAACACAGTTATAGGCAATCAGATACAAGTAGAAGTGTGACTAAAGTTTCTAGAAAAGTGTTTGCTCCTCTGATAAAGAAGACAGTTGTATCCGGCAGTGACCCCTTTTCCCTCCTTTCTGCTCAATTACTGACAAGATTTCTGGAGTTGGAGCAGCCAGTCTTACTCCTAAGAGGAAATAAGAACAAAAAAAAAGCTAAAAGACCCTCAGATACATCAACCCTTATATCACTGAGCCCATCAGACAAGAGCAACAGCCATCAGCCTCTAAACTTCTTATAGGAGAAAAATAAACTCCTGTTTGTTCAAGTCGTTATAAACCAGGGTGTCTTCCTTGTCTTCAACCAGACACATTTTCAGCTGATAAGAAGTCATTTTTTTTTAAACTTTTATTTTAGGTTCAAGGGTGCATGTGCAGTTTGTTACATAGGTAAACATGTGTCATAGGAGTTTGTTATACAGATTATCACCAGGTACTAAGCCTGGTACCCAACAGTTATTATTTCTGATCCTCTCCCTCCTTCCACCCTCCACCCTCAAGTCAGCCCCATTGTCTGTTCCCCTCTTTGTGCCCATGTGTTCTTATCATTTTGCTCCCACTTATAAGTGAGAACATGCGGTATTTGATTTTCTGTTCCTACATTAATTTGCTAATAATGATGGTCTCTGGCTCCATCCATGTTACCCCAAAAACATGATCTCATTCTGTTTTAGGGCTGCATAGTATTCCATGATGCATATGTATCACATTTTGTTTATCTAATCTGCCATTGATGGATATTTAGGTTGATTCCATGTCTCTGCTATTATGAATAGTGCTGCTATGAACATACCCATGTATGTGTCTTTATGGTAGAATGATTTGTATTCATTTGGGTAAATAACCAATAATGGGATTGCTGGGTCTAATTGTAGTTCTGTTTTTAGCTCTTTGAGGAACCGCCACACTGCTTTCCACAATGATTGAACCAATTTACACTCCCACCAATAGTGTACAAACGTTCCCTTTACCCCACAACTTCACCAGTATGTTATTCAGATGATAATAATGCTTTAGACTCCTCTATGTTCCCCATTTTGTAAGTTTCCCGGTTTTCAACTGGAAAGGCAAGTTCCGCTCAGCCTAAAGCCTACACTGCAAAAGAAGTACACTTTTTACAGAGATCGTGGAGGTTTACTAATGCTTTACAACAGTTTCCAAAAATCAAACTGATATTGTCTTCACGTGTATTGAAAATAAGTAATGAGATCCCTCAAGCATTCAGCTTTCCCTCTAAGCACCAAAGTTGGTGAATTATAAACTAAGGAGACCACCTCCTGCTAAGGGTGTTCCTTCCTAAACATATAAAGATCAGAGGAGTTCCCTGGTACAAGGATGGCAAATGGGAGTGCTTTACAGTAGCCCTGCAGTGCCTGGGGTGCAACCCTACCACCCCTCCCACTCTCCAGGACTGACACCTGGCGCGTGGGAGGACACCAGGACTGACACCTGGCCTTGCCTTTTCCCCAGTTCACATTACCAGAGAGTGGAGCTCCAGGGGAACACGAGTTGGCAAGTAAAAATAACTAGATCCTGAAGAGCACTAAGCACATAACTAGACTCAACTCAAACCTGTTGGCCTCTGCTTTCTTTCTTCTGACACTCAGATAATCAAGAATTTTTTCCCCCGTAATTGTTGGTTGTGTGCTCAAGACTTATTCCTGGCTTCTCATGAAAAAGAGAGTGGCAATTCCTTTTTGTGTATATCCTCTAAGTAAGAAACATTTGCTTTATATATTTCCAACAAAAAATGTTTTATTTGGCCTACTATATGAGATCTGAGCTGGTCTGCTCTCTGCAAAGGTGCCAAAAAGAGGAAGTGGGATGAGGAAGAAAGGAGAGAAGGAGGGAAGGAGGGAGAAAGAAAGGAAGGACAAACTGGATGAGTAAGAAGGGAAGGAAGGAAGGAGAAAGTAGGGGGAGGAAGAAAGGAGAGCAGAAGGGAAGAAAGAGAAAGGAAGGAAGGAAAAATCGGGGGAGGAGAGTAGAAGGGAAGGAGAGAGAAAGGAAGAAAAGAGAAAGGTTGGAAGGAGAGAGGAAGAGGAAAGGGGGAGAAAGGAAGGAAGACAAGCAGACTGGATCCCTAGGTAGAAACAAGAAATGAAGGGAAAACACACATACACACATACACACACACACACACACACACACACACACATTATTTGTTATATCTGTGATACTTTGAAACACTTTAAATATCTTACCTCATTAAACCTTCACAATGTCCTGTGCAAGGTGGGAGTTTATTATTGGTTCCATTTTACACATGAAAGAATTGAGATTCATATGGTAAAAAATAGCAAAACCAGAATTTGAATCCAGGCCTGTTCTTCCTAATGCCTTGTCCTTGTCCTTGTATTACAGTATTGTTTTATGTCCTATCTTCTGCCTCCATTCTCTGTTCCCATGACACTACACACACACACACACACACACACACACACACACACCCCTACTTCCTCTTCCCTTTTAGTACTGTCAATCTTGCTCTCCTTTTTTAAAAAGCCAACTCTTTTTCATGTAAAAGCTCATTATTCAGAGAAATAAAATGACCTATAAAAATTGCCTATTTCTGAAGTTTTCCCTGAAGATTCTGCAGGCCCTCAGCAGCCCCCTCTGAGACAGCTCCTCTAGCACTGTCCTGTGATAGGACATAAGATTGTTATGTCCCTATGAGATGGATTTCTAATATTCCTTTTGCCACTTAAGATGATAGTAGTCTTGTCTTTTTTTTTTTTTTTTGCATTTTTTCCTTTTCTTTCTTTTCAAAGATTTGTGTGATCACTGCCATTCTCTTACCCTTCTGATCCCCCACCACCTCCACCCTTCTTTCCTTGATTTTCTCTTTCTTCCCAGCTCTTTCAAACACAAGTGTAGAAAATCTGAGTGAAAAATAATAGGTGGATGGGAGCAAGTGGGAAAGGAAAATGACACAGAACATTAGAGAAACAATAATATAGTAACGTGATAATTCCCTAAGAAGAGCCTTCGGAGTCTTTAGGCACATTCAGATTATCTGCAAATTGAAAGCGAGTTTGCTTGAGGCTTTGTCGATTTTGCCTTTGAGCCTGGACAGCCTAAGCTGGCCGCCATTTTAGACCCTGTGGGAAATGGGGAGGCACAATGATCTCACCTTCTTCGGTAAGGTTATCTCCCTTAGGATTGGGTCTCCTAAGTCACCTGGCCACTATTTAACTTGTCTTCCAGTCTGGTAACAAAACCCCTGAATGGACCTAAACAGCATCTTCCCTTAATTGATCAAGCACAAAAGCTGAAAAATAACCTTGCCAGCAAAGCAACCATTCCTCTGCTCCAGAAAAAGCAGGACTGTAAAGGGACACGTCTTTTCTGATGAGGTCATTTCTGTGACAGTCAGTCCTCAGAATGGAAGGTGCCCAAGGAGTGTCTGGTGGCGAGGAGATTTTGGGTAAAGTGGCCCGGTTTTGTGCTCCTCCTAACATGGATCGTAAATTTAAGGGAGCACGAAAATATCAGACACATTTTCTCAAAAATGAAACCAGGGCTTTAAAATGCTCTCTTTTTTTTTTTAAGTTTCCTCATTGTATTTTTCTATGTTGATGAGTTTAATAGAGAACACTTACCATTTTTTACCTCAAGGAATACTTTTTTTTTTTTTTTGAAACGGAGTTTCGCTCTTGTCTCCCAGGCTGGAGTGCAATGGCGCGATCTCAGCTTACTGCAACCTCCGTCTCCTGGGTTCAAGAGATGCTCCTGCCTCAGCCTCCCCAGTAGCTGGGATTACAGGCATGCATCACCATGCTCTCTGATTTTTGTATTTTTAGTAGAGATGGGGTTTTACCATGTTGGCCAAGCTGGTCTCAAACTCCTGAGCTCAGGTGATCTACCCACCTCTGCCTCCCACAGTACTGGGATTACAGGCCACCATGCCTGGCCCAAAATGTTTATTCTAAAAGTGGCTACAAAACACACCCCAATGCTAAATGGAAGTGCTGTGTGGATTCTCTGTCATTTTGTGTGTTCATGCTGCTGATCCCTCCACTGAGAGGATAAGTGAAGTCAAGACTGCTTGTGATGGCAACCCCAGCCCTCACCCTCTCATGACTTCTTCTTGTTTTAGGAACCTGGGGACTTTGGGGGAAAACGGAATGTGTTTAAGCAAAAAGCAAAATCCTTTTTCAAGGGTAATTATTTTGTCCAACTCTCACTTTGCACAAGTCTTTCTCAGAATTGACATTTCCCTGAGAGTTGCAAAGTCTTCAGCTCAACGTCAAGTGCCGCAAAGCCTTCTATTTTCTTTAAAACAAAAAGGTTTCAAATATGTTTTACCATCCTGACAGCAGTGACAAATGGGACTTCCACTCAAATGGATTACAGATGGGCTTTCTGAACCGCATAAAGCTCCATGCAAATAAGGAACCACCACCATTTTTTTTTTTTTTTTTTTTTGAAATGTCAGAAATACTCAAAGGGTTTTTTTTTACATTTGTTTAAAAAAAAGCTTCCCCTTTTTCATTATCTTATTTGTTTATTATCAGCAGTAGATTGATATAGGGTGAATGAGTAAGGAGGGGCCAAGAAAACAAGAAGCTCTTTGGCCAAGTCACAGGCACCACGTTTACAGGTCAGCAAGCAAGTGACTCAGACCTGCTGATGGTCTGAGGAATGGATAAACAGAGATTGGCAAACTTGTTCTGCAAAAGGCCAGATAAATACATATTTTGGCCTTTTGGGGTGATGAGGTCTCTGCTGCAACTACTGAATTCTGCTTTTGTAGCGTGAATGCAGCCATAACACTATTGTAAATGAGTGAGTATGGCTGTGTTCACATACAATTTTTTTATAAAATAGGAAGGGGGCTGATTTGTCCCACAGACCAGATGTGCAGCCCCTTGGAAAATGATGTGAGTACTGAAATCACAGTGCTTGGCAAGGGAAGGGAGAGTCACAAAATATCATCCCCCAGAAGCTTTCAACTGGCTAATGAGCTGGAGCAGGTCGGGAGGCCTGTGTGATGCCAGGCATTAACCCTTTGAATACTGAACTGTGGGGAGGTGGGAGCTTCCAGTGAAGGAGCTGGTGGGGCTTTCAGGAGCTTCAGGGCAGCAGCTAACTCCAACCAGGAGAAAAAGTTCACCAATATTTTAACAACTCATCAAGCCATGCTAGTGGGTGCCCGCGAATAACAGCCTGTCTACAGCCTGGATTCCTGAATTAAGGTACCATCCCAAGGAAGAGATTAAGAAACAAATTAAAGTCTTTCATAGATGGGAGATTTTTTTTCTACCCTCTTCCCAAAAACAAAAAATAATTCATTTACAAGCAGAAAAGATTAAAAAGCCATGAGAAGACAATCCAATTATTCAGCTCAATGGTCATTTTAAAGAAGGAAGGGAGTGGGCACAGTGAAATGCTTTTAATTGGGTCTCTCTAACTAGTTGGCTATATTGCTCAATAATTGGGCTGGCATTAAGGGCAGGGAGAAAACAATGGCTTGTGACCCTGTAGAGGGTGTTGATGCCACAGAAATAGTGTTCTCAGGAAAACTGCAACAGAGCAATAAATTGTCATTGGAGTATGCCACCCCCCAACCAAGGTACTCAACACCCTTCCCACCTGCTAGCACTCCCCCAACACACACAGACACAAGCGCACGCACATACACCACTAACCTGAAACTTTCTCTCTCCCTAAGCCCTCAGCTAGCTACCATTAGAAAGTTATTAGCCAAAGTAATTCAAACTAAAGTGTCCATGAATAACAAGAGCTGCGTATCTTTTACTTACCCAAGATTTAAGAGTTTTGTGAAGGGGGGCCCTGGAGTAAACAATTCCTTTACCAAAATGAACAATCCCATAATGGGGAGGAAGATAAACATTCTTAGATATTTAGTCAGGGAGCCCTCCTCTTCTGGAAACAGGCTACATTGATGACTACCAATTCTTTCCTTGAAAAAAAACAGACCCTAACTATAGCACATGATGACAGAAAGTTTGAATTTTTTTTAAAATTGAAGGTCTTATCCTGATGTCCAGGTCTTCAGATCATCAGGAACATTAGAACACATTGTACCCTGCATGCACTTCCCCATTCACTTCTCACTTTTTTAAAGCGAGTATATGTTCAGGCAACACAAGCCTTGCCATGTGATTACACTATGAACACGAAGACTTGCTAAGAACTGGATCATGCAGTTTGTGGGAGATACAAAGGGAAAGTGGCCCTTGGCCTATGGGAGCTGTCCCCAGGGATCTTTGGCCCTGTCAGTCCCTCTCCTGCCTCTGGTGCAGGGAGAATGCATCTTTGGAAGTTAAGCTGCCCTTTGAAGAGTTCTGTTTGGGCCAATGGGCAGCCAGGCCATTTCCTTTGCAACAATAGCCTTTAAAAAAAAAAGGCGGGGGGAGGGGGGACAGAGCACATGGCCTCTAAGTCACAGAAGCGAGATTAAGGTACGACCTGTGATGTGCAGTTCCCAGATCCCCAGACCCGAAGCTCTATCCTGTGCAACCCAACCTTACTCTTTAAACATACAAGCTGCAACTCTTACAAATGTTTGGCCTTCGGCTAACTACACTTAATCAGAAGAAGGCATTCTGAGCCCCTGGCTCTATGCACTTCAACAGCTGTGACCTTAGAGGCACTCAGAGAGGATGTGCTTCTATTTCCCGGTAAAGGCAATGAAAGCCTCAAAGTTTGGGCTAATAAAATCTTCACTAAAAACTCTCTCTGACCTTACCTGAAGCACTGTGGAGTGGTTTGAAAGCCTTGTGCAGAGCCTTTTCACAGAACCATTTCATTTAGCTAAAGGCATGGAGGTGGGGAGAGAGGTGCTTTTCCATTTCCAACCACGGAACAGCAGTAAGGAAGCTTCTGTCAGCAATGGGAATTTAATGACTGGCTTCTCCAGCAAAGCACTAAAAATGGGGTCAAGACTGAGCCCCTTGATAAAGTACGGTAATCACCACCATAAGCAGGAGATCTTTTTCTAATTAAACTCTCCCTTCCCTCCCAGAAGTCTTGGCCAGCCAAGAACCCCAGGACCAAATGAGTCTCAGAGCTGCAAGAGATAGAATCACAAAAGAAAAATAACCTGGTGAATGGGAGTTTGGGCTCATTGGAAGAAATCGCACGTGAAATGACTCAAGTCGGATGGCCTGAGATGAGGCTGCAGAGTCTGATGTGACCCAAGCACTCACACTCAGAGGCATCTCTGGAGTCCCCGTGGCTGCCTTGCACAGCTGGGGCGGCCCCTGCCTCAGCTCTGCCACAGCATCTAAATCATGAGACAGTGTACACACAGCATTCAAAAGCACAAATGAATTGTTATTGCTGGAATTCAAGGCAGGGACCAAAAGAGATATGAGGTTTATTGGGAACATGGACAAGGAAGGGAATCCAGAGGCCTGTGCTGCAGACGGTGCATTTGCCCAGCCAAACCCTGGCCAGAACCTGGCCGAGCATCCCTGGGGTAGAGCCAAGGGGGCCTGCGGGGCAGCTGTGATTTGTCTTTGATGCCCATCTATCTCTCAGTCAGCATTTACTGCACCCTCTTCATGTACTAGGCCCTCAGGGTCCTTATCCAGTTTCCTTTCTGAGCCTGCCTTCTTCTTAAGCAAGACCCAAAGCCCAGAAGATTATCCCCTTCTCTGTCAAAACTTCTCTCCTGAGTTGTGTTTCTCCCAGGACCTTTTTCTCTGACAGCAAGGTTTTCAGATCAACTAACCTCTCGTAACAGGTGATAATGAAGATAACTTTCTCAAGTTAGAGATTTGCATATTAACAAAATCAATGCCTTGACCAAAAACTATGGCTTGGCCAGGGGCAGTGGCTCACGCCTGTAATCCCAACACTTTGGGAGGCTGAGGCGGGCAGATATCTTAAGGACAGGAGTTCCAGACCAGCCTGGCCAACTGGACAAGGCCCCCATCTCTACCAAAATACAAAAATTAGCCAGATGTTGGTGACACACGCCTGTAATCACAGCTACTCATGAGGCTCAGGCGTGAGAATCACTTGAGTCCAGGAAGTGGAGGTTGCAGTGAGCCAAGATCTCACTCCAGCTTGGGGGATAGAGCAAGACCCCATCTCAAAAAATAAATAAAAATAAAAACTGTGGCTCAATTGCTCAAAAAATTACAAGGACCCACTTAACCTAAGAGGAGAGAAAACTGGCACAGTTGCCTATTGTGACCAAAACCCGTAGGTTAGGCATGAAGCTGGGTCACACTTTTGCCACTTGAACATTACTGAGTCCCATCTCCTCTTGGTGACTAAAGAACAGCGAAATTGGAACCTTGAAATTAAAGCTTCACAAGCTGAGTGGGGGTGGGGGTGGGAGTGGGGGTGGGATTAGAGGCAGTTCAGAAGTGATGACCAGGAAAGCTGTGAAGCTATCCTATTCGCTCTAATCCAACTCCTGTCTTCCAAGTCACGTTTCTACTCGGAGAGCATGGAAACACCCCACAGACTCAAATCTAGCTCAGGACTGGGGGAGAAGGCAGGCAGGGCAAGGTACACATGGCCACTTCAAGCCTCCCAAGCCAGAAGGGAGTAGGAATTTGGCCAATGGGTTTCAGTGCTGTTTACATAATCTGAAATTCTTATTTACAATATATACACATCTATATATTTTTCCATTTTTTATTTTGGTTCTGGAAAAATGAGTGTCCTATGTCTTTTGGTGGTTAAATTGATGAGGAAATGAAATTTCTTTGTAATGCTTAGAAGTTAGAGTATAAAGTTAAAAAGAGAAAAATCAGAAGATCATCTTCGATTCAATAAGATCTCGCCTTGAACAGTGGTTGTACGAAGTACACTGAGGCATGTTTGCCAGCTAACAGAAAAAAACCAGAGAGAGGGGGAGAGGGGAGGAAGGGAGGGAGGGACGGATGGATGGATGGATAGATGGATGGTTAAATGACAAGGAAGGTAAAAATAGACTCCACATCCTCAGTGGACTACATAAGATGTGACGAGAGGGTGAGAAGACAGAATAGAATATGTCCTCCTGCCAGTGAGACAAATTTTTTTCTGGTTTGTTTCATTTGTTTTTCTGAGACAGGGTTTCACTCTGTTGCCCAGGCTGGAATGCAATGGCACCATGACAGGTCACTGCTGCCTCAACCTCCTGGGCTCAAGTGGTCCTCCCACCTCAGCCTTCTGAGTAGCTGGGACTACAGGCATGCACCACTGCACCCAGCCAAATTTTTTTTTAATTTTCTGTAAGGACAAGGTTTTGTCGTGTTTCCCAGGATGGTCTCAAACTCCTGAGCTCAAGTGACCCAGCTACCACAGCCTCCCAAAGTGCTAAGATTACAGGCATGAGCTACCATGCCAGGCCTGCAAATTCTTTTTGAGTATCAAAATTCAAGGATCCCACAAAGTCTTTCTCACACTAAATGAAATCCTACCATAACAACATTGCTAAAAAACTGAGAACTAGTTTGATTACCTTAGTATGGTTTCCTTATTCTCCTTTCACATCTTTAGACTACATAACAATTTTTCCATAACCATTAGTAAAAATCAAACAGTTTATTCCTTTTGACAACAGAAGACAAAGCCTGAGGCACATGTAAGAAGTAGCAGAGAATGAGAGGGAAGAGTAACCATGGGCGATGATCAGTGGCAAAGAGAAAGAAAGTAGAAATAAACACCTCTCTCATCTGCCTAAGGATGTGAGGTCCCTAAGACACACCAAACTCCGTAGGTGAGCTGATCAGGACCCAGGTCTCCTAAACCTATGCGGCATTTTGCAGTATACAGCGCTAAATTATGCTGAAGTGTGTGCAGGTGAAAAGAACGTTTTCCTGACTGCATTCCTACATGTTCTCTCTCCCACCGTTTCTGTACCCCTCTATCCAAATAGCACCAGTAGAATGTGGAAGCACATAGTGGAAATGAGAAAAATTAAAGACTTATCTATAAGTACTGAGCTTAAAATGTTCAAAACAGAATTGAGTGCTACCCACGTCCACCAAAGTGCTTGATAATTTCGTATGTTCTGGGTCTACTCTACAAAATGTGGTGCCCCATTAAGTCTCATATTCATAGGGGTTTCAAGATTGCTACTTGTAATGTCTGTTTTAGAGTATCTGAATAAATCATTTCTTCTCCATTTCTCATGCTTAGCAAGTTGAACATCTTACTACTAAATGAGAGAATCAGCTCAGTGACTATACTTTACCAGCAGAACCCAGACTTATTTTTAGTAGGGAAGCCTGAGTTTGCCTTACAAGAGTGCCGCCTAGTGTCTACATGGGGAACTGCACACAATTTTTTGTTGACGAGTTAAGAACGTGTGTGATTGTGTGGCACGGAGGAGCCTTCCTTTATGAAATGCTAAAGTACATATGTAGACATCTTTGCAAATCCAGTTACAGTTCCATTGATTTATATTAGTATTTTAAATATGCATTCACATTGAAATCAGACATTATAAAGTTGGCACTTCAAAATTCAGACATTATAAAGTTGGCACTTCAAAATTTAAATTCAAAATTTAAAACCTTTTTAAATTACACATTTAATAGAAAAACTATTTCTAGAAAAATACTGACAGAATTATCCATCATTAACATACTGTGCTTTAACTATTAGAGACCGTGGTAGTTGCTAAACAACAGTCTTAATTTTCTAGAGAAATATTTGTGAATTTTTTCCGAAAGTATTTCATATAGAGCTCATATGAATGACAGATGCTTGTACAGTTACTATGTTCTAGACACCGTGCTATACATATTACATAATTCCTTTTTAATCCTCAATATTTATAAAATGCTTAGAGCAGAGTATAGCATATAGTAAACGGCGTTAAATAAATAAAATAGCCTAGATTATCCTGAGATGTTATTATCCTCATTTTACATACAATAAACCTGAGTTTAGAGAATTTAAGTAAGCTTACCAGGGTTATACACTTGCAAGTGGCATATCTAAATTTTGTATTTTGTATTTTTGCTTTTTTTTTTTTTTTTTTTTTT
>NW_012107008.1:211895-214467 GCF_000951045.1 Mandrillus leucophaeus | reverse complement strand
TGGGAGTTTGAGACCAGCCTGACCAACAAGGAGAAACCCCATCTCTACTAAAAATACAAAATTAGCCGGGTGTGGTAGCACAAGCCTGTAATCCCAGCTACTCCAGAGGCTGAGGCAGGAGAATTGCTTGAACCCGGGAGGCGGAGGTGGCAGTGCGCCGAGATTGCGCCACTGCACTCCAGCCTGGGCAACAAGAACAAAACTCCAACTCAAAAAAAAGGTAACTACACACAATTCAGAGCTGGTTGAGAAGAGAAAAAGGCTAATTCTGGAAAGAGGAGGCAAGACTTCAGCAGAGATGGCCTCTAAGGTAGATTTTGAAAACAAATCACGTAAGTAGACAAGGAAAAGAAGGACCTTTGAAATGAAGACATGGGGCATGAAACAACATCCACACCAAGGATATGCCAAGTCATTCATCCAGTCCACAGGAATATACATTTCAATGCAGAAAGGACTAGAAGGAAATGACATTGGAGAGATAGCGAGGACCCTATTGCGAGGAGGAACTATTGAAGAATAGTGTGTCTGGCTCAGTGAGTGAGGTGTTGAGGGAGAAGGCCTGATGTGTAACATTTGCTGATTTTTTGTAATATAAGCCCTCCTACCATGGCTGATTTTAAGCTGTCAATGTGAAGTCACTGACCTCTGGAGCTGAGAAGAGACGTACAGTAGCACACCATTATATAGTAATTCCACCATACAGAGTCGACAATACAGTAAATAACCTTGGGCAGTTCAGGCTGCTACAACAAAGCATCATAGGCAGGGAGGATTATAAACAGCAGAAATTTATTTCTCACAGTTCCAGAGGCTGGAAATCCGAGATCAGGGTGACAGCAGGCTCAGGTTCTGGTGAGGGCCTCTTCCAGGTTGCAGACTGCCAAATTCTCCTTGCACCCTTACGTGCTGGAAAGAGAGCTAGCTAGCACTCTAGCTTCTTCTCATAAAGGCACTAATGTCATTCATAAGGTCTCCATCCTCATGACCTAATTAGCTCTCGAAGGCCCATTACACATGGAGGATTCAATTTCAACATGAATTTCAGTGGGCACCCAAATAATAAGTTTCATATAAACCTTGTGAATATGGATAACAGAAAAATGTAATAGAATAATTCTAAAGTGATGAGTTTTAAGTATTACCTTTTGTTCACAATATAATCTATTTGACTAGAAGTTTCTATAATTTACTTTTTAATGAAGGCTGTGTTTAACAATTGGCTCACGATTCCAGCAATCATCATGGCAGATGGAAGGCAGGACTAGATTGCAGCTCTAACTCAAACGGACAGAGCAGCATGCAGAGGCTTGCATTGTGAATTTTAGCTCCAGAGCAACTGCAAGAACAAACCAGGAATCCCAAGAGGACCCACAGACCCTCTGAAGGAAGCGGACTGCTCCTGTAGGATCCGGGAGAGACCCCAAATACTGTGAGTGCCGCGACTGTGGAAGTGGGAAAGGGAGAGCCTCCGTTCCGGAACATACACCTCCACTGGGGAAAAGGAAGGTCTAGTTTGCGAGAGAAGTTTCCAACCTTACCTGGGGCTGAGTCCGTTTAGAGAGTCTAGAGAAATACAGGAGTAGAGGAAGTAGTGGAAAAGGCCCTGGGAGCTCACTGGGCCCCCAAGCAGGACATTCCTGCCTGGCGCCACGGGGATCCTTCGGGAGGGCGGCCAGAGGAGTACCGGGAGAACGCCTCAGGTAGAAGGAAGTCTCCGGCTGAACTTTGTAACAATTGGAACCAGGTATCTGCAACCACCTGCAAACAGCACGCAGTTTCTATAACATTTTTCACTTAACACCCTTCCCCTAACAACCTCCACCTGGCAACCTTCATTTAACCCAAACCTCAGGGCCTCAATCCTTTGTTTGGCCTGTGTTCCATGGGACAGGACAGAGGTGAGGGTCGGGGGTACTCAGATGTTAATCGTAGAAAAGGAAGGAATCTCCAATTTGGCCACTCCCAGATTCCCGAGCGCAGCAGCACACATTCAGGTGCATCTGCCATACAAGGTTATTCTAAGGGTATGATTAAATTATCGCTATCAGATGCATTTACCCTACACCACTTCATACAGACTAGAAGGGGGATTTGCAGCCTCCGTGGTACTTACCAGAAGACAGAAAACAATGAAAGCAAAGACATCTGAATAACTAGACCCCATGAAAAACAAATGCTCCAGTTAAAATGCCCTCCCCAGACCCAGTGCTTAGAGTTCTCAAATAGCTATGTGGCTAAGAATCACAAAGCCAGAGCTTACATGATTTTTCTTGATAGAGTAGTCATTCAGATTTCACGTGCTAAGAATTAAAAAACAACAAAAATGCTGTAATGATCAACAGTGTTTTCAATCTACATTTCATGCCTGAGATTCATTTATTTTAGAGATCAAGAAATAAAAATAACTGGGCATGGTGGCTCACGCCTGTAATCCCAGCACTTTGGGAGGCCAAGGCAGGCAGATTACCTGAGGTCAGGAGTTCGACACCAGCCTGGTCAACATGGGGAAACCCATCTCTACTAAAAAACAGAAAAAATTAGCCAGGTGTGGTAGCACACACCTGCAGTC
>NW_012107008.1:205169-211276 GCF_000951045.1 Mandrillus leucophaeus | reverse complement strand
AAATTTGCAGATATGGTGGTGAACCATCATAGCTATACCTGGATAGTCTTAATCCTAAGAGATAATTGTTTCTTCTCTGCTCTATCTTCTACCTCTTTGTCTCCCTCTCCCAAAGCCAGAGTTTACTAAAACCAAAGACAGTAATTCCACTCATCGTACTTGCTTCCTGGCCTTGACACTGCGCTGTGACACAAGACCTCTGATTTATGTTATGCACACATGCCTTCTCATTCACAGCAGAGTGGTTCTTCACAAACCCATGATCTTCAAAGTAGCCCCTTTATGTGCTTATATCCTTATTCCAACAATGGTACATGCCGAGGCAGAAAACACTGTGGACGTTCTTTCTTATATCCTTTTGTCTATCCTAAGTAATGGGAAATTTTTTCCTTTAAAGAAAGAAATTGATGATTGAGAACAGCTAAATTCACAGTTAAAGCCAATAAATAATGTGGACAACAAAGCTTGTTAAAACTACTTTTCTTTTTCATCCAAAATGACCATAAAGCAACGAGACTAAATTTTTTAATGTTTATGGTTCATCATACTAGTTCTGGAGGCAGACTAAGAAGAATTTTCTCTATGTTTTAGACAATGACAGCAGAAGAATAAATGTGTGTCATCGATCTTATGATCTCTTCAGAAGACAACAATTGCTTGGACAGAGAATCTCTAGTAAATGCATATCATCAGGGATACGGGTTATATAAAGAGGGAACCAGGGCCCCCAACTTCCACTGCCAGCCCACTGACAAAGTAATATCCTGCCAAGCCCAGAAGGGGACATAACTCTTGGAATTGAAAGACATGCAATAGGATTGTCAAAACTACATGAAAATAAGTCCATAAATTGTGAAATAACTTAGAGAGTCCTATAAATTTTATCCAACACAGCATTGAAACAGGGCCATGAGCAACATGAGTGCCATCTGGAGGTAAAAACGACCATTCACAATCACTCCAAAATCATTTGTTCCACTTACACCTGAGTAGAACATTTATTCAAAAATTTAAACCTCAGACTTTTTACTTTGTAGATACATCATCTTTTTTGTTTGTTTTAAGATAGGATCTCGCTTTCTCACCCAGGCTGGAGTGCAGTGGCAGAAACATGGCTCACTGCAGCCTCGACCTCCCAGGCTTAAGTGATCCTCCCACCTCAGCCCCCCAAGTAGCTGGGACTACAGGCATGTGCCACCACACCTGGCTAATTTTTGTGTTTTTTTGTAGAGACAGGGTTTTGCCATGTTGTCCACACTGGTCTTGAACTCCTGAGCTCAAGGAATCCACCTCGGCCTCCCAAAGTGCTGGGATTACAGACATGACCCAGGATGCCCAGCCTAAGCCATCTTTAAGATATATGTAAAGTGCCTGGCACAAAGAAGGTTTTCAATAAATGTTACTGAACACCTTCAGCTGCATTAGGCTGGGCTGACTTACTATCTCTGTTCTTAAGTAAAGAGAGACTGGGTATGTCTAAAATTACCAAATTCTTCAATCTCAACAGTTGAGTTTAGCAAATTTATTTATAGCTTTCAACACATGGAATTCACTTGAGGTTAATCATGTGTCCCTGCAGTTCTCAAAAAATGCTAAAGTGGGAAAGGACTGGAAGCATTAGTGCCCTTTGCATAATATGCCCTTTACTCTGTTGTCAACAGAGTAAATCATCCCAGTCTCTGCCTTGTTGGTTTTTTCCTATCTCTCCCACTCCTATGTACTTCTACTAGCCACAAGGCTTTCCAAAAAAAAGACCTCAGAAATATTGTTGCAATGGCTATGCCTCCAAGCAAGGAACATGAAAGCAAGAACAGTCCCAAACTGCAAGTTTCTGTTAAAATGACTGCCTGTTAAAACCGCAAGTTCCCATTCCAACAGGTGTAGCTTAAAAAAAAAAAATGATAGAAACTTTTAAAACAGTAAGTTGTTTTAATGACTGAACTTTCAACCTTTCCCTACCCAGTCAAAACCCTGACTCTGCTTCAGTTGGGCAGTGATCTGGTCTTCAGTCTTCAGGTGCCCCTTGACACACCACCTCTAATTCAGTCACTTAGATTCTTTTCTTTTGACATCATTGTATGGCAGATGCACCTGATAGCAATAAGGTAAGCATACCCTGAGAATGACACTATGGTCTAAGAAGAATATGTGTTTGAAATTCCAACCTAAGGAATTTAGGAGTGGCCAACCCTGAGTTTCATTCCTTATCTGTGAGGAACATCTGAACCCCAGCCCGTACCATGGAACACAGGCCATACAGGGGATCAAGGCCCTTTGTTTTGGATTAAATGAAGATTGCCAGTGGAGGCTGCTCAGGGGAGGGTGCTAAGTGAAAATGCTGTATAAACTGCATGCTTTTTACAAACAGTAGCAGTTCTCCTGTCCAGCCTGCTGCCACTGGATAGGAGAACCACTACGGTTTGTAAAAAAGTAATGTGGGCAGGGCACGGTGGTTCACACCTGTAATCCCAGCACTTTGGGAGGCCGAGGTGGGTGGATCACAAAGTCAGGAGTTTGTGACCAGCCTGGCCAACATGGTGAAACCCTGTCTCTACTAAAAATACAGAAATTTAATACAAAAATTAGCCAGGCGTGGTGGTGTGCACCTGTAACCCCAGCTACTCAGGAGGCTGAGGCAGGAGAATTGCTTGAACCCGAGAGGCAGAGGTTGCAGTGAACCGAGATCACTCCACAGCACTCCAGCCTGGTGGCAGAGTGAGACTCCATCTTGGGAGAGAAAAAGAAAAGAAGTAATGTGTAAGTCCCCTCGATAAACCCTGTGTCTCATTCACTGGCTCTGGGTCTCCTCTTTGGCCTCCCAAACATGGTACCATCCCTATAGAAGTCAATAGGGGTCTGGCATGGCAAACATGAAACGTATTTATTCCATCACAAAAACTTAGGAATAATTTTATCAACAACAACAAAAAAAAGGTTATGTTATATATAGCAAGTGCTTGTGATTCTTCAGCAGCATTACAACTATGAGTACCTGGGTCCACAGAAAAACCATCTCTCAACTTAGAGCCAGATCAACAGTTTCAGAGTCTCCTATTAACATTCACCTGCACTTTGGCCAGTGATTATCTGGGTGCTTGAGTTTGCTTGCAATAGTAGATGCCAATGATTTTAAAACTATTAGGAAGAGAGCTTAAAACAGAGATAATTCCATCTGTTCACTTATTTATTGTGGTCACTGCCTTTTGTCAGAGGTAAAGCATCAGTGTCACAGGATCATAGCCTGAGCGCAGCTGATGTTCATATACCGTTCTCAGTGTCTTCACTGGTTACATTTCCCAAATGGAAATCAGTGTTAAGAATGCAGTAAGGCAACAACCAAGCACAATGAACTCAAAAAGGATACACCTGGGGAGATATGGCCAACCTCCGAAGATAATACATCTGCCCTCAACCTAATGAATCAAGGGGTATTAACTACAAAGTAAACATAGCCCAGGGCAAGGGATTAAGTGACTTTCCTAGGACTGAGGAGAGATGGAGAATAAAGACAGGTTCAGAATAATGTATACAGGGACTAAGAACTATTAATAAAGCAAGACAAGAAGTAAAATGTGTTTTACTATTAACTACATTTTTGTTAATATATTGATAACTCTTTGTGCCACTGTAGTTCCTGTTTGGAAAAGGTAAATGAAGGTAAAATTCTTCATACTAAGAGCCACGTTGACTAATTCAAATTTAAATGCTAATTGGGTACAGAAAAGTTACCTCCTAGATCCTTAGTGACTCAAAGTTTGGATCTAACTACAGCTCTAACCCTTGTTCTGAATGTCAAAACCCTGCCTTCCATGGTGTCAGCAGTCTAATTAAAGAAGCACCAGGAGAGTAAAACCAATAACCTTTGTTAAATTACACTATTTTCCCAAAGCCTTATCAATAGCAAACAGCATAGCCAAATCCCAGGGATCAAGATGGGGGAATAAAATGTTCCCTGAGGCTTTTAGCGAGATATAATAGGTCTCAAGGAAGACTTCAAAGCCAAGCAAAACCTTCCTCAGTGCCCTACATAGAATAGCACTGAACTAATAATTTACTCTACTGAGCTATAGCAAGAAATCCTGAGTCCAGTCTGTGGCTTCCTTCTCCCTCCTATGGCCTTCAGGCAGTGGAACTCCAAGGGTACCAGAACCTTGAGGAAAGGATACTACACTCTATTGTTGAGAGGTAAGAGGGACCTCAGTTAGAATGAGGTTTTTGTGAGCCTCTACCCATAGTCAGTGCTCTGCTGTCCCTGAGTCCAGAGCAAAAGCCAAGTTCTAAAGTTGGTGGGAGAAAATGTGGCTCTTTAACAAGGATGAGTGACGCCACCACGCTCATACACACACCCCTCAGTGCACCTCTGGGCAATTAGCCAAGATTCTCTGGTCTGCCATTTATTGCTAAGTGTGGCTTTGTTAAGATCAGAGATCTCTGACAGCATGAAGACCAGTCTCCAAAGTTCTTCCTGCTATCATGCCACTGGCCATGGAGAATGGGAGGGGCCTTTGTAATAACAAGGAGAGTGTTCACCCACTGGGACAAAGGCCTATCCGAAAGACAGGCAGCCCAATGTGGAGGGGATCCCTGATGCCAGGATGTAGCTGCATGTCTGTCACGCATAGGACTTACAATCGGCTAAGTGATAGCACCCAACAATATCAGGTCCTAATTCCTGGAATCTGTAAATGTCACCTTCTATGACAAAGACTTTGCAGGTAAGATTAAGAATCTTGAGATATATTATCCATGTGAGCCCTAAACACAATCACAAGTACCCTTTGAGGAGAAGAGAAGTAACTGAGTCAAAATGAAGTCATTAGGGGTAAACCCTCATCCAATATGGTGGTGGTCTTATTTAATAAAAAAGGAGAGACTGGACGTGGTGGTTCACGCCTGTAACCCCAGCACTTTGGGAGGCCGAGGTGGGTGGATCACTTGAGGTCAGAAGTTCAAGACCAGCCTGGCCAACATAGCAAAACCCCATCTCTACTAAAAATACAAAAATTAGCCAGGCATGGTGGTGCACACCTGTAATCCCAGATACTTGGGAGGTTGAGGCAGGAGAATCGCTTGAACACAGGAGGCAGAGGTTGCAGTGAGCCGAGATCATGCCACTGTACTCCAGCCTGGGTGACATAGCAAGACTCAGTCTCAAAAAAGAGGAAATTTGGGCACAGAGATAGATAGACACAGAGGAAAGATGATGTGAAGATGCACAGGGAGAATGCTATGTGAAGACAGAGGGTTAGAGTAATATATCCACCTACCAAGAATTGCCAAAGATTGTTGGCAAACCATCAAAGGCTAGGAAGAGGCAAAGAAGGAAGCCCTGCAGGTTTCAGAGGGAGCATGGCCCTGTTGGCAGCCCGCTCGGGACTTCTGGACTTCAGAGCTGTTAGACAGCAAATGTTTGTCGTTTTAAGCCACCCAGTCTGTTCTTATGGCAGCCCCAGGAAACTGACACATCCTTCTTTTCCAAATGTATAATATATGCCAAACTTTTTCATTTCAACTCCCACACCATTTTCCAGTAATTCCCACTCCACCCAAACACACTCATTCCTCTCTCAATGACTCAGGAAGGTAATGACTCCAGTGGATTAATCACTTCAAAGTATGTAGTATCAAGGACTTTCAAACTTTTTTTTAAATGAAAGCAAATTCAACCTGTCAACAAAGTGAAAGAGATGTTTCTCCCACATGCTTTTACTTTGATTAAATATTTATTTTAAACAATATTACATTATTGTCATTTGACAGCCCCTCCACCACCCCACTTCAAACCTGATACCAGGAGGAAAGAATCCACTCTATATGCTCTAAAGATAACAACCTGACAAGGCTCGTGACACTGTCTTCCTCCTGGGCTCCTGAGAAAAAGGGCCCTCCCATGTTAGAAGTTTTATATGCAGTTTCCCATAGAACAGAAGGCCCAGTGCCAAAGACAAAGAAACAAACAAACAATAAAAATCTCACTAAGCAGGCACAAGTGCTTGTTATGATCCTGAGGATATTTTTAATTTTTTGTATGGTGGTTCAAAAAATAATTACCTTAAAAACTAACAAGCAAAATAAGCAACAAATAAGAATATGTGTGTGTGTGTGTG
>NW_012107008.1:202777-204814 GCF_000951045.1 Mandrillus leucophaeus | reverse complement strand
ATGACGAGTTAATGGGTGCAGCACACCAACATGGCACATGTATACATATGTAACAAACCTGCACGTTGTGCACATGTACCCTAGAACTTAAAGTATAATTTAAAAAAAATAATTTTTTAGATAACTCACTCACTTGGGCAGAGTCATGTTTGTTCAACAACTAAGGTATGACCATTAGATCTGAGTTTGGTGGCATGCAATAGAAATTTGACTACACTGTCTTCACAAATTATGGTTTATTTTTCTTACACAACCAGAAATTCAGAGGCAACCCCACCATGATGGGAGCAGGTGTGCAAGGAATCAGAAAGGATCCAGGCTGCTTCTAACTTCTGGCTCTTCCACCCTTTTAGCATGTGGCTTTTGCATTCATTGGCATAAGATGACTGCTTAACCCCCAGTCACTGAATCTTTCTTCCAGGGAAAGGGAAAGGCAAAAGACCAAAGGTAAAGATATGCGCCTACTGAACCTTCCCTTTTGTTCAGGAAAAGAATAGCATTCCTGGACTTACATCCCAATGGCAAGAATTCTGTTACTCTGTAAGAAAGCCTTGGAAATCCAGTTTTTCTGAGTTTGTTTGTTTGTTTCTTTTTGAGACAGGGTCTCATTCTGTTGCCTAGGCTGGAATACAGTGGTATGATCCCAGCTCACTACAACCTCTACCTCCCAAGCTCAAGCAATCCTTCTACCTCAGCCTCCCGAGTAGCTGGGACTAGAGGCCCCCACTACTATGCCAGACTAATTTTTGTATTTTTAGTAGAAATGGGGTTTCACCATGTTGCCCAGGCTGTTCTCAAACTCCTGAGTTCAAGTGATCCTGCCTAGGCCTCTCAAAGTGCTGGGATTATAGGCATGAGCCACTGTGCCAGCCTACACTGTTCCAGTATAGCCCCAAACAAAATCTGAGTTGTTAGTACAGAACATGTAGGTGAATAACACTGGGTTGTTGGGACATTCAGCAGTTTCTGCCATGAGGTATGGAGAAGAAAAACCAAAAATGCTCTTTCTCTCTTAAACTGTAATATCTCTCCTACTCTTAGGACACAAAGCAGTATGTGCCATCACTGAATCCTGTGAGGGGAGGTAAAACTACCTACAAGATAAACGAGCTTAAATTGCTAAAAAGGAGTTCTAGACTGAAAATAAGCAAGAACTTCTTAACAAAGAAAACCAACAAACACAAACGCAATCAGCCATTTGAAGTTGAATTCCTCCTTAGACGAAATAAAAATCATATCCTACAGAAATTGTTGTACATGTACGTTAAATGTATGTACAAGGAGCCGAAATGTTGCACTGTTTGTAAAAATTGAAAGTTGCAAACAACCTCAGATGCAATAAATAGAGAAGCAATTTTTAAATATATATATATATGGTATGCCCATATACTTGGAAGTCTAAGCAGCTGTTGGAAAATTAGGTGGACTTGAATGTCTAACATGGAAGAGATTCCAAAATATATTATTAAATGTTAAATCAGAAGATACAGGGGTGATGCCAAGATGGCCGAATAAAAACAGCTCCAGCCTCCGGCTCCCAGCGTGAGCAACACAGGAGACGGGTGATTTCTGCATTTCCAACTGAGGTACCAAGTTCATCTCCCTGGGGCATGTCGGGCAGTGGGTGCAGGACAGTGGGTGCAGCCCAACAAGCGAGAGCCAAAGCAGGGCGAGGCATCACCTCATCTGGGAAGCACAAGGGGGAAGGGAACCCCCTTTCCTAACCAAGGGAAACCATGACACACAACACCTGGAAAATCGGGTGACTCCCACCCTAATACTGTGCTTTACCAAGGGTCTTAGCAAACAGCACACCATGAGATTACACCCCACGCCTGGCTCAGAGGGTCCCACGCCCACAGAGCCTCCCTCATTGCTAGCACAGCAGTCTGAGATCTAACTGCAAGGCGGCAATGAGGCTGGGGGAGGGGCGCCCACCATTCCTGAGGCTTAAGTAGGTAAACAAAGCAGCCAGGAAGCTCGAACAGGGTGGAGCCCACCGCAGCTCAAGGAGGCCTGCCTGCCTCTGTAGACTCC
>NW_012107008.1:200339-202661 GCF_000951045.1 Mandrillus leucophaeus | reverse complement strand
CTGAGAACAGACAGACTGGATCCCTGACCCCCAAGTAGCCTAACTGGGAGACATCCCCCACTAGGGGCAGACTGACACCTCACACCTCACACGGCCGGGTACACCTCTGAGACGAAGCTTCCAGAGGAACGATCAGACAGCAACATCTACTGTTCAGAAGTATTCACTCTTCTGCACCCTCCGCTGCTGATACCCAGGCAAACAGGGTCTGGAGTGGACCTCCAGCAAACTCCAACATACCTGCAGCTGAGGGTCCTGACTGTTAGAAGGAAAAATAACAAACAGAAAGGACATCCACACCAAAACCCCATCTGTATGTCACCATCATCAAAGATCAAAGGTAGATATAACCACAAAGATGGGGAAAAAGCAGTGCAGAAAACCTGGAAATTCTAAAAACCAGAGCACCTCTCCCCCTCCAAAAGAACACAGCTCCTCGCCAGCAATGGAACAAAGCTGGATGGAGAATGACTTTGACGAGTTGAGAGGAGGAGGCTTCAGATGATCAAACTTCTCAGAGCTAAAGGAGGAAGTACAAACCCAGCACAAAGAAACTAAAAACCTTGAAAAAAGATTTGACGAATGACTAACTAGAATAACCAATGTAGAGAAGTCCTTAAACGACCTGATAGACTGAAAACCATGACATGAGAACTACGTGACAAATGCACAAGCTTAAGTAACCGACTCTATCAACTGGAAGAAAGAGTATCAGTGATTGAAGATCAAATGAATGAAATGAAGTGAGAAGAGAAGTTTAGAGAAAAAAAGAGTAAAAAGAAATGAACAAAGCCTCCAAGAAATGTGGGACTATGTGAAAACATCAAATTTACACCTGATTGCTGCACCTGAAAGTGATGGGAAGAATGGAACCAAGTTGGAAAAACTCTGCAGGATATCATCCAGGAGAGCTTTCCCAACCTAGCAAGGCAGGACAACATTCAAATTCAAGAAATACAAAGAATGCCACAAATATACTCCTTGAGAAGAGCAACTCCAAGACACATAACTGTCAGATTCACCAAAGTTGAAATGAAGGAAAAAATGTTAAGGGCAGCCAGAGAGAAAGGTCGGGTTACCCACAAAGGGAAGTCCATCAGACTAACAGCGAATCTCTTGGCAGAAACTCTACAAGCCAGAAGACAGTGGGGCCAATATTCAACATTCTTAAAGAAATGAATTTTCAACCCAGAATTTCATATCCAGCCAAACTAAGTTTCACAACTGAAGGAGAAATAAAATCATTTACATACAAGCAAATGCTGATTTTGTCACCACCAGGCCTGCCCTACAAGAGATCATAAAGGAAGCACTAAACATGGAAAGGAACAACCAGTACTAGCCACTACAAAAACATGCCAAAATGTAAAGACTATCGATGCTAGGAAGAAACTGCATCAACTAATTAGAAAAATAACCAGCTAACATCAAAATGAGAGGATCAAATTCACACATAACAATATTAACCTTAAATGTAAATGGGCTAAATGTTCCAATTCAAAGACACAGACTGGCAAATTGGATAAAGAGTCAAGACCCATCAGTTTGCTGTATTTAGGAGACCCATCTCATGTGCAGAGACACACATGGGCTCAAAATAAAGGGATGGAGGAAGATCTACCAAGCAAATGGAAAACAAAAAAAGACAGGGGTTGCAATCCTACTCTCTGATAAAACAGACTTTAAACCAACAAAGATCAAAAGAGACAAAGAAGGCCATTATATAATGGTAAAGGGATCAATTCAACAAGAAGAGCTAACTATCCTAAATATTTATGCACCCAATACAGGAGCACCCACATTCATAAAGCAAGTCCTTAGAGACTTACAAAGAGACTTAGACTCGCACCCAATAATAATGGGAAACTTTAACACGCCACTGTCAACATTAGACAGATCAACGAGACAGAAAGTTAACAAGAATATCCAGGAATTGAACTCAACTCTGTACCAAGCAGACCTAATAGACATCTAAAGTACTCTCCACCCCAAATCAACAGAATATACATTCTTCTCAGCACCACATCACACTTATTCCAAAATTGACCACATAGTTGGAAGTAAAGCACTCCTCAGCAAACGTAAAAGATCAGAAATTATAACAAACTGTCTCTCAGACTACAGTGCAATCAAACTAGAACTCAGGATTAAGAAACTCAATCAAAATTGCTGAACAACATGGAAACTGAACAACCTGCTCCTGATTGACTACTGGGTACATAACGAAATGAAGGTAGAAACAAAGATGTTCTTTGAAACCAATGAGAACAAAGATACAACATACCAGAATCTCTGGGACACATTTAAAGCAGTGTGTAGAGG
>NW_012107008.1:184650-195443 GCF_000951045.1 Mandrillus leucophaeus | reverse complement strand
TTGTGGGGTCGGGGGAGGGGGGAGGGATAGCATTAGGAGATATACCTAATGTAAATGACGAGTTAATGGGTGCAGCACACCAACATGGCGCATGTATACATATGTAACAAACCTGCACGTTGTGCACATGTATCCTAGAACATAAAGTATAATATAAATAAATAATAAATCAGATCCTATGTATGTATATAAATACCACACTGTAGAGGCTGGGTGAGGAGGAGCAGTGCAGAGGACAAAGAATGGTGTCAGTAGGACAAGGGAAGTTACATTTTGTTCTTTATATTTCTGTATTACTTGAAGTTTTACAACAAAAACACATTTATCTATTACTTTTGTAACTCTTTAAAATAATAAAAACAAAAAAGACTAAAATTGTATGTTTTGTACAACATGACACTTTAGTATTAGGAGACCTAGACTCACTTCTATCACAAATTTTGAATATCAATTTCTTCATCTGTAAAAATAGGAAAGATTGGGTAGCCCAAATATAGGATAATTTTGAGAAACAAATGAGAATATCAAAGTTCTTTGAAAAACTGGAAAAGCCCTATATAGTAGTCCCTTCTTAATCAAGATTTTGCTTTCCAAGATTTGTTATCCACGATTTAACTACATGGCCCAAAAATGTTACATGGAAAATTCAAGAAATAAACAATTCATAAGTTTTCAATTGCATGTCATTTTAAGCAGCATGTTGAAATTTCTCGCCATCCCACTCCATCCCAACAGGGACATGAACCAACCCTTGGTCCAGCATATTCACACTGCCTACACTACCTATTAGTCACTTAGTCACTTTCTGGGTTATGAGATCAAAAAAACGTAATATATAGAGAGGGTTTGGTACTATCCTCAGTTTCAGCCATCAACTGGGGGTTCTTCAAATGTATCCCCTGAAAATAAGGGGAGGCTACTGTATAAGCAGATATAAGATATCATTATTGCTCCCTAAAATCTTTCCAGACCTCATTCATTCATTCAACAAATCTTTTCTTTCTTAGGGAGGGGCCGCTGTTCTACACACTAGGGTTCCAAAGATGAGTAATAAATTATCACCACTCTCAAGGAGTAACTGAGAATCAATAATCACAGATATTATAATGGAAAAATAATGAAAAGACCTATGCCTCTGCATGAAAATTTTGTAACAGAAACTATAGATAGAGAGAAAAAATGTGAGGCTCATAGGATGGAGTGGGAAGGAGAGGAGGGCTAGTTAAGACATCTAGAGTCAGGCTTCCGAGCCACCTTCCTGGCACGTATGTCCCTTTTTGCTCCAACCTGGCTCATTCTCAGTCTGCCCAACATGTTCACTACCAAGACAGAGCACTTTTAAAGCTGACACCAAAAGGTCCCTGTGTTTGGGGAGCAAAGATGTTCAGTGTAATCCTGGAAAACAGGGCCCCCATCTGATTCAATAGCAATAAAATACAGATCATTGAAACAGCAACAACGTAGTTGACACACTTACAAAGAAAGGAAGCACCAAAGTCCCCCTCAGGCTTGGGACTCAATGATTAGAATCCTGTCAAATCACTGGTGTCATAGATGAGACAGCAAAAGAGGTCACCAAAGTTCCATCCAGAGGACCATTGGTCATCCTCCCCTGAAGCCCCATTTTACAGGTGAGGACATCAAGGCTTCCCCCTAGTCCTCTGGACTTCCAGACCGCTCATCTTCCCCTAAGCAAGTACATCATTGTCCATCAATCAGAGGCTCAATGATCCTTTATAGATATCAGTAAAGTTTCCAAATCTGGTTTCTTGGAACCGTCAGTACAGTGAATAAAATTGTGAGACACTACATCACGTTGTTTATTGCTTTTTGCACAGTTCAAACTGGCATCTGTTCAGCTCAGGGTTATTTAAGGCCTAATGTTCATGGTGCTGGAGTGTACAGTGAAATAAATGGGGTTTCAGCTAATTAAATGCTGGCACAAAGCTGAGGTGTTTGAAAAATCTCTAAATCCATCTAGTGGCCTGTCCCTGAGCCAAGAGCTGCTGCTGTTATATGACACAATAAAAGAGATGCTGTGTAAATTTCAAATATTTTATTGAACATAAATAATTAGAATATCTAACCATTTGCTAAGGCAGAAATATCTAGCAGCTAATGTGCCGAACGCATTGCAGATGTTCACAAACTACAGAAATGTCAATTTGCTTTTAAGTTCCTTTTAACCAATTTTTTACTCTAAAGAAGTAAACATTTATAACTGTGAATAAATCGTTTGTGGTTTGGGCAAAATGTTTAGGAATATTCAATAAAGCATCCATATAAATATTCAGTTATGGAGATAATTTGATTTAAATAGATGGTACTTTCAATAAATAAACATTGTTCAACATGAATAAACATTTTAAACAACCAGCAAGCATCAAAACCCAGCTGATGTTTCAGGCAAATCTTTGGAGAACATTTTATTTAGCAGTTCTTCTTATATATGCTACACAATGTCAAGGATTTCTTCATAGTCTTTATTATCAGGACTATTTGCATGAAAGCAGTACCTTTTCTTAAGAGAATTCATCTTCTTTCAGCACCACATTTTATTACCATCTTTTCTTCTTTGCAGAGTTACCATGCAGGGTTGTGGAGTCCAAGGTTGAGAACAACAGCAGGAACCAGCCAGCCTAGGTTTAAATTGTCTCTGTCATTTAAAACTGTGATCTTGGGCCGGGCGCGGGGGCTCACGCCTGTAATCCCAGCACTTTGGGAGGCCGAGGCGGGCGGATTACGAGGTCAGGAGATCGAGACCATCCTGGCTAACACGGTGAAACCCCGTCTCTGCGAAAAATACAAAAAATCAGCTGGGTGAGGTGGCGGGCGCCTGCGGTCCCAGCGACTCGGGAGGCTGAGGCAGGAGAAGGCCGTAAACCCGGGAGGCGGAGCTTGCAGTGAACCGAGATCCTACCACTGCACTCCAGCCAGGGCGACAGAGCGAGACTCCAAAAAAACTGATCTTGGGCGGGGCGCGGTAGCTCTCGCCTGCAATCCCAGCACTTTGGGAGGCTGAGGTGGGCGGATCACCTGAGTTCAGGCGTTCAAGACCAGCCTGGCCAACATAGTTAAACTCCATCTCTACTAAAAATACAAAAATTAGGTGGGCATAGTGGCGCCTGCTTGTGGTCCCAGCTACTCAGGAGGCTGAGGCAGGAGAATCGCTTGAACCCCGGAGGTGGAGGTTGCAGTAAGCCAGGTTCACCCCAATGGGCAGCAGAGTGAGGCCCTATCTTAAAAAAAAAAAAAAAAAAACTCTGCAACCTTGGGCAGTTTAACCTTGTTTAGCTTCAATATCATCATTTGTGAAATGGAAATCATAATACTCACCTCATAGGAATAAGTATTAGGTAAGATCATGTGAGTCAAGTGCCCAGAAAACACTCTACAAACTTACCTGTTACCATTTTATATTACTTGGCATAAATTGAACTTTCCATATGAATCATTTAAAACAGACTTTGGAGTGAATTAACGACATTCACAGTGACCTGGATGAGATTGGAGACTATAATTCTAAGTGAAGTAACTCAGGAATGGAAAACTAAACATGGTATGTTCTCACTAATACGTGGGGTAAGCTATGAAGACGCAAAGGCATAACAACGATACAATGGAATTTAGGGATTTGGGGGGAAGGGTGGGAGGGGACGAGGGATAAAAGACTACAAAGAGGGTGCAGTGTGTACTGCTCGGGTGATGGGTGCACCAAAATCTCACAAATCACCACTAAAGAACTTATTCATGTAACCAAACACCATCTATACCCCAATAACCTATGGAAAAATAAATAGATAAATAAAAACTATATATCTAATTTTTTTTTTTTTTTTTAATGACAGGGCAAGAGGCAAGGGGCAAACTAATCCCCTGCCGGGCTGTTTGATAGAAAAAGGAATGGTTATCTTGGTTCTAAAGCTTCAACCATACTGGATCCTTGTGTTTCACATACCTTAAGGTTAGTGCCAGCTTTCCAACTTTCCAAAAGAATAATTACATCGGGAAAGAATCGGGGTCAGCAGGTCTTGCAGTGCTTTTAAACAGGAAGTCTCAGAGCTCATGCAGGGAAGCAGCTCATAGCACAACTTCTTTCCTACTCATCAACCCAAAGAACCGCTCAATCCCAGGAAGAAGATAGAGGAGCATGTCTCACCAAACACAATTGACCCTAACTCTAAATCATCTACAGTCAAAAAAATTGATTGTGCATCTGGTTGACACTGCCTGTAAAAAATGTGTTTTAAAATGATTCTGCCTATACAATGAAAAATAATAATAATAACATAAAACAGACTTTGGACATCCATTGTTTTAGCTTGTAACTACTTTTTTATACTGTTAATGACAATAGAGATTGGTACAACAGTCTTGGACAGCGATTTGGTAATAGCTCTCAAAATTTGAAATGCACATTTCCTTTGATCCAGCAACTACACTCCTGGGAATTCACCTATCACTAGCTAGGTGACAATATGTTATTCGATCAATGTCCCAGAATGTTCACTGCTACATTTCTGTAACAGTAAAATAAGGTGACAAATGCCCATCAACAAATGATTAATTACCATGAACCCCCACTTACAGGACTTGTCACAGTGGGACTTTACCTTTGTATGTTTGGTTATGGGATGATTACTCTTTATTCCCTGTGCAAAGAGAACACTTGTTCCCTCTTCTGAACTTTCCTTTTGTATGGAGAGAACCCTGGCAGTGATACACTGCTGAGCTCTCTCTGCCCCTTGAGGCACTCAACCCAGGGGAGATAGAGGGACTTGTGTGATTGGCAAATTTCAGAAGAATAACTGGACATGCTCTGCTCAGCAACTCCCTTTTACTTCTTTAGAGAGAGAAGTCCACAGGGAACAGGAGCTCTCTTCTCTCCAGGATATTCACCAGGCAGCCCCTGCAGTGGGGAAATCTGCTGTGGTCAGCCCTGCTGGTGACTGGGTGCGTACAGCTGCCCAACTCCAGACATCAGAGTTAGGAAGTCCATGCAAGTTGCACACTATCCTATATTTCCAACATAGCCTTTAGCAATAACAGAGGTAAATAATGTAATCTGTCAATCTTTTCTTTTATATTTCAATTTGATCAGAACTTGGGCAAGGAAAAGGGATGCATTTGAAGGTCCTCATGAAGGTTACTGTATGCCCCACAAATGTAAACTCTTTGGAGATGGGAATTATATCTGTCTTGCTCATCAGTATATCCCTAAAACAGAACTTAGACCCAAAAAATAAATGAATGAATGAATGAATGACACAAATGGTGCTATTTTTAAAGTATGTGATATGTCTGTGTGTGATTATATAAATGTAGTTTCCTTAAGAGGGAGAGACTAGGAAAGGCAGCACCTTTTCAGTGTATGTCTACTGGCACTGTTTAGATTTTCTAACCACATTTATGTGGCAGTTATTTCATTAACAAAGTAGAAATGGAAATTGTCCACAAAAGGTTATTGTGAAGCATACTTATGAGCCCTTTTGTTTTCTCCTTTATATCTTTCTTTAATAAATAAACATTTTAAGAGAAAACTCCATTAGAAAAAAAGGAAAGAAGGAAGAAAAGGAGAGAGGAAAGGAAGGCAGGAAGGAGGGAGGGGGGCAGGGAGGAAGGAAGGAAGGAAAGGGAGGAAAGAAGGGAGGGAGGGAGGGGAGGAAAGGAAGGAAGTAGAGAAAGAAAAGAGGGAGGAAAACATGGAAGGAAGAAAAAAATTCCTTAACAAGACCTTTTGTAGAATGAGTGATCACTCCTCTACATGTCAGGGTTCTTGGTTGAAAAAAACTAGAAACAAACTAGCCATATTAAACAGAAAAGAAATGCATCTGAAGGCATCAAATGGCTAACAAAGTTGATGGGAAGGCTGGGGAATTAGCTTAAAAATGAGCAAGGTCCAAGGCAGCCCAGAGCACCACCATGATGCCACAGAAACTTATGGTGATGACCATGTTACCTAGGACATGCACAGACAGTGGCCACACTGATGCTCTAACTGAGCCATTGAGTCCTCAACTCTGCCGCCACAGTGAGTCTGCTCTGGTCCTCTTGTATCTTTACCTCACAACCTCAAGGTTCAAAGTTCAGAGTAGAAGCAACCATTTAGCCAAGGTGAGGTTATCTGCCCAAGTGGAGGGTTGGCCTTCGGTAGGATGAGGGAGGGATACCTCACCCCCTCATTCTCTCTGGCAAGAGGGTGGATAGTTTGGGTACAGATGCTGGGAGGAAGGTGGGTTTGGAGAAGGGAGATGAAGAAATCTGATTGCTTGCTTCTGTTTTCTCAATGCATTATGACAAAGGACTATCATTTCCTTTGAAGTAAGAAGTGAGAAAGCACTGTTAGAGATTTGAAAAAAGAAAAGGTATGAAATCGCACTTTTGGAGGGGGGTGGTCTAGTTATTTACTGCTACATAATAAATGACCCCAAAATGGTGGCTTACAAGAATATAATAATTTATTTTACTTATGATTCTGGAAGTCAAATATGCCCTTTTGCTAGGCAGTTCTCACTTAGGGTCCCTCATAAGTTTGCAGTCAGATGGTGGGTGGTACTGGGGTCATCGTGAAGGCCTATTCACATGTAAGGCTAGCTCCTGGGCTGGGGAGGCAACAGCTGGGGCTCCTCAAAGATGTCTCTCTCTCTCTCTTTATATATATTTTTAAATATTTATTCATATATATACATACACATACATATATAATTTGTTTATATATATATGTGTGTGTGTGTGTGTGTGTTCACATGTCAGCTTAAGGTGTCCAATGTCCTAAGATAAATAAATAGAATCTTCATGGCTTTTTCCAACCTAGCCTCAGAAGTTACCTGATGTCCTTTCAGCTGTGTTCAAGTCATGAAAGCAGTCATGAAGAGCTGCTCATATTCCAGAAAATGGGACATAGACTCTATCTCTTAATGAAAGAAATGCCCAAGAATTTGCCAAGATATTTTGAAATCACTACAAGTGGAAAGAAAAACAAAAATATTAAAGAAGTATAATAAAACCATTGGGCCATATTGAGTGCTCATTGGAGATAGGTACTCATGAATTAAAGAGAGACCCTTTGGCAGGGCTATGTTTTTATCAATCGACTTTTGGCTGCTTGGGTACCGATCCAGGAAGGAGGATGGTTGGGTGTAACATGGGCTTTGCCAACAGCTCCTATCATCTCTATGAAGATGAAAGCACTAGGAGAGCAGGGACCTTGTCTGTCGCACTTTTGGCAGGATCTCAGAGATTAGAGTTGGGCTTTGTACAAAGGGGTCCCTCAATATATCTGTGTGATGGTTGAACCTGACCCTTTTTTGCAGCTTTTGTTTTAAGCTGTTCTTTCCAATCAGGATACCTCCCCACCGCCCCCATCACCAATTCACTATATAACTTTGCACAGATCACTTAACTGCTTGGGGCTTCTTTTCTGCACCTATAAAATGAAGATTATATGATATTTAAGGTCCCTTTCAGGTATAAAAATCATATCTTCCTATCTTATCCCATTCATCTGATGACTTCCAACAATGATGCCAAAACACATCAGCTCAGATGAAGGCACTAGCTCAGGTGCCCTCGCGTTTTTGCCTTACAACTGATCCACTTAAGACACAGCCTCTGAAAACACATTGAATCTAAAAGCGAAGCCTCCTACATTCAATAAATCCTTGTTGGATTTCAGTAAGAGACTGCAGAGAAAGAAGGATTGATGCTGGATCTGTAAAGTGTCTTAGAGAAAAGACAGATCTGGCCCATTCTTTGCCCTCTTGGGTTTTCACATCCTTTCTTAGCTATCACCCAACCCAGTCAGATAAATATATCTCTTTTTATCTTCCCACATACGTCAATCCCTTTCTTTCCTGAATCATTTTTGTTGCTTTACTCTCAACCTTCCCCATTCTGTCTTTGCCTTTTCAATGCTTAACGTCAGGACCATCCACAGGGTAGAAGACAGTGGGGTATGCAGAGGAAATAGAGGGGTGGAGGCAATAGACAAATAACACTTAGTAAGACAGCAATATTCACTGAGCATTGTCTGTGCCCTGAAGGCTACAGTACCTCCAGGAGTCAGATTCGCAAAGCTGTCAACTACCTATATGGTGAATTTGAGGGCCTGAAGTAGGGTCTCCTGCTAAAAAATGGCTAGCCTAGATTCAAATGCCACCTCCATCACTAACTAAATATGTACATGACCTTGAATAAGTTAGTCCTTAATCATTCCATTCTTCAGTTTCCTCCTCTAAAAAAATGAAGATGATAGTACATCTGACTTCACAGAACTGTTGTGAAAACTGAATAAAACAATACACATTAAGTGCTTAGAACAGTACCTAGCACATAGTAAGTGCTCAATAAATGTGAGATATTATCTATTATCTTTCATGATGTCTGAAATTCTACCTATTAAAGACTTAACCCTTGTAAGTGAGGGAAAGAATCTATCCTTGATGTTAGTCAAGGATATTCTATTAAATATATTCTATTATATTCTATTCATGTTCTCAAGTTAAGACACCAGTTATGCTCCTGCCTTACTGTATTATAAATGAGATTCCAACCTTGGGCCCCTGTAACTGTCCCTGCTTTTATAATCTGCCCAATGTCCAATTCCTCTACCATAGGCTCTATGCCTTTAGTCTCCATCTGGTTACTAAAATCCAGCTTCTGAAATTCAGACCCATGGATGGAGTTCTGCCAGGTATGCAGTAACTATACAAGAAATACTCATTGACTGACTGCCCAGCTACCTTCTACTGGTCTCCTTGATCCTGACCTAGAATGGTACCCCATATACACGCTGCTCTGTGCTCTCTCACCTGCACTCAGCGGCTGCTTCCTTACTGCCCACATCTGAGCCCTCCTGTCACCCTCTGTGAGCAGACAGGTCCAAAACATCAGCCAAACCACCACCCTGTTTCCGTCTTTTTGGCTGATTAAACTAGGTCATTAAATGTTTGGGAGCTCTTCTGTTAAACACATATTCCATAAATCTCCTGCTCTAAAACTTCACTTATCCAGGTTCAGACAACAAGGATCCACTAGGCACATTTAGCAACGTGTACCAGCTTCCTCCCTCTTCTACATTGCCCTCTGCAGCTCTCCATGGGTGTTCCAGTGAGAGCCCCCAACTCGTCCCCACTGCCCAGGATCTCTGCCGAGTGCAGGAAGAGTCAAAACCATGACAGAGGAGATAAGGCTACCAGATCAAAGGGCTCAGGACAAGAGAGGAGTGTAAATTAAGGCTGGAAAAGTAGGATGCAACCAGATCAAGGAAGCAGACAAGTCTGAACAGGAGATTAGCATAAGAGTGATGTTTCAGGAGGGGTTCTGGCCCAGGTACACCATGTTGGGATGAGAAGGGTTTGGAGGTGAGAAGATCAGTGAAGGGAGCACAGACCCCTCTGAAATTCAGCAGAAAGGTAAACGTTTGGTCCAGGGGGAAAAAATAACACCGAAAATTTTGCATAATATTTCAGGGAGTTGATAGATCTTTAGAGCCCATTCCTAGGACTCTCTGGGGCATCCCTGAACTTTAGGTTAAAAATCCCTGAAGCAGAATCTTACAACCAATCAGCACCTGGCATAGGGTGGTCACCCAAATGGTAGTTGTTATGCACTGAATGCTTGTGTCCTTCCAAAATTTATTTGTTGAAGCCTACTATGGTTTGAATGTGTCTTTCCAAAATTCCCTTTGCAACTTAATCCCCAATGAGATAATATTAACAGCCGGGATCTTTAAGAAGTGATTTGGTCATGAGGGCTCCACCCTCATAAATGAGATTAGTGTCCTTATAAAAGGGCTCAAGAGAACTAGCTAGTCCCTTTTGTCTTTCTGCCATATGAGGACACAGTGGGGATGCAGTGCTTTTCTTGGAAGCAGAGAGCGAGCCCTCCCTAGACACTGAATATCCTGGCACCATGATCTTGGACTTCCCAGCCTCCAGAACTATGAGAAATAAATTTCTCTGAAAAGAAAAAGAGGGAGAGAGAGAGAAGGTCTCGCTATGTGGCCCAGGCTGATCTTGAACTCCTGGGCTCAAGCAATCCTCCCACTACAGCTTCCCAAAGTGCTGGAATTACAGGCATGGGTCACCATGCCCAGCCACAAGAAATAAATACCTATTATTTATAAATTGCCCAGTCTAAGGTATTTTTTTAAAAAAAAAAAACAGATTGAACTAAGACAAAGCCCTAACCCATAATGTGATGGTATTAAGACATAGGCCCTTAGAAGGTAATTAGTTTTAAATGAGGTCATAAGGGTGGGCCCCCATTATGGGATTAGTGCCCTTGTAAGAAGAGGAAGAGACACCAGAGCTCTTCCTGCTCTCCACCATGTGAGGATACAGCAAGAACATAGCCATCTACAAGCAGGGAAGAGGATCCTCACCAAAAAGTGAATATGCTGGCACCTTGATCTTAAACTGCTGAGCCTCTGGAAATGTATGAAATAAATGTCTATTGTTTAAACCACCCCATCTATGGTCATTTAGGATAGCAACCTGAGCTAAAGCAGTAGTGTTTAATCCCATAAAAAAAAAATATCTACTTAGTCTCTGGTGAAAGAAAACAGAACTTGATAAGCATGGTAGTAAATGGTACTAATGGAATGGAAGATAGGAAGTAAACTCTAGGCCATTTAAGAAGGAGAGGGCCGGCCTGGCGCGGTGGCTCAAGCCTGTAATCCCAGCACTTTGGGAGGCCGAGACGGGCGGATCACGAGGTCAGGAGATCGAGACCATCCTGGCTAACATGGTGAAACCCCGTCTCTACTAAAAAATACAAAAAACTAGCCGGGC
>NW_012107008.1:176202-184262 GCF_000951045.1 Mandrillus leucophaeus | reverse complement strand
AAAAAAAAAAAAAAAAAACAGAAGGAGAGCAAAAACCAAGACTTTGAATTTTTTGAATTTGGGGATTTGAGAAATGAAAAAAATGGAAGTTTGAATATTTCTAAATAGCCAGATAGATGGTGATGTATCCAAATGAGAGAGGATGCCTGTGTTTTGTTGATTTGGATTTTTTGAATTGCTTATGGAGAGGGATGTAAAGTTTGACTCACTCATCCAACAAGCGTTAATTAACTGCCTAGAATGTGCTTGGCCCTGGAAACATCAAGAAGAAAACAAGCAAATCCATGCAACCACAGAGCTTATATTGCTGTGGGAAAACACACAGGCAAAGAGCAATGACAATGAAGGGGTTGCTGAAGCGCAGGAGAGATTTGTACAAAGCGTGAAGAGCAGGCTGGAAGGCACAATCTGCCTGGGAAAACCATGGTGGAAATTGAGCTTGAGCTGAAACTGAAAATAAGCTTAGAGCTTTGCCTAATGGAATGAAGAAGGTTGGTATTACAGAGCCCTAAAGTTTGGGCAGGAGGAACTACATGTTACATTTTTCCTCCAGGCCCAGTAGCCCACCTTTATGTTCTTGGTCAAGTGCTGCGTATAGGAAATGGGAAGAAAGGATCCAAGAGAATGTAGAAAAATCACACTGACAACTGAGGAGAGGATAGGAAGCAGGAAAAGATTTGAGACACTAGGGAAAAAAAGTAAAACAGTGAGGAGGTTGTATTCATGAACCTAAACTCCAAACTGTTTCCCCCGGTGATAAGATAGAGGAAAAAGACAAAATGTGAAAATCTGGACTGGCACAGTCAGATAGACTCCAGTTGGGTTACCTCTGGGGAAATAGTAAAATCACCCTGCAGGGAGCTCAAGGAGCCTGAGTCTTTGAATTGCGTTTTAACAGCAACATAGCCAGATTTTTTTTCTCTGGTCTGCAATTGTATTGGCCTCCATGATCTCTGAATAAGTCAAGCAAGGGATTTTTCCTGAAGTGGGAAGCTTTCCATGGCAGTTTCTTGAGAGCCTTGAACATGATGCTTTGGCAGGTATGTGGCTGCCCAGCAGGGAATCCTGGAGCTTTGAGCAGCTCTGGCAGTTGCAAGGAGGCAGGTCACACAGCTTCAGAAATCTTCTGAAAGAAAAAGCAGAAGAGTCTAAATTTAAAGAGGAGAAGCAACGGCTATGGAAAAGAGGAGAAAAGTACCAAAGATTTTTAGAAAACAGAATAGAAAAGATTAATTAACTTCAAGCTCAGAAAGAAGCAAAGTAAAAGGAGGAATTTAGGCCGGATACAGTGGTGCGCGCCTATAGTCGCAGATACTCAGGAGACTGAGGCAAGAGGATGGCTTGAGCCCAGGAATTCAAGGCTGCCATGAGCTACAATCACACCACTGCACTCCAGCCTGGGCAACAGAACAAGACTCTACCTCTAAGAAGAAAAAAAAAATGGAGGAATTTAGAATAATGCCCAAATTTCCTATCCAGGGAACTTGGGTTTTGATAGTATCCTTCACAGAAATAAGGGCTGGTGGGAATTCCCGGAAGTTTGGGTGGGGATGGAGATCACCAGAAGGAGAGAAAATGAGCTAGTTAAGTTTTAAAAGTGTTTTCATGTACCTTTGGAATATACCACCAAAAAATATATTAAATAGGCCAGACGTGGTGGCTCATGCCTGTAATCCCAGCACTTTGGGAGGCCGAAGCGGCCGAATCACTTGAAGTCAGAGTTCAAGACCAGCCTGGGCAACATGGTGAAACCCTGTCTCCATTTAAAATACAAAAATTTACTGGGCATGGTGGCATGTGCCTGTAATCCCAGCTACTCAAGAGGCTGAGGCAGGAGAATCGCTTGAACCTGGGAAATGGAGGTTGCAGTGAGCTGAGATTGCACCACTGCACTCCAGCCTGGGCGACAGAGCTGACTCTGTCTCACAAAAAAATAAATAAATAAAATACATTAAATACACTAGATTAGAGTTCCAGAGACAGTAGACTAAACACAGTGACTTTGGAAGTAACTCATATAAGTGAGTGAAGTCATGAGCAGAGATGAGACTACCCAAGAAGAAGGTAGAAAATAAGAATACAAGGAGGTTGAGAGGAAAGAGGTTGAGGAAGATTTCCCTAAGGGAAACTAATATTTAAAGACTAAACAAAGGAGATTGAGAAGGAATGAGACAACTAGATTAAACAGGAGAATAGTGCCAAGAAAATGTAGAGAAGAATTTCAAGAAAGGAGTGGTCAAAAAGGTCAAATGCCCCAGAAGGTTTAAATAAAATGTCAACTGAAACATGTCTATTGAATTTAACAACTGGAAAGTCATTGATAACTTTTCCAAGATGGGGAATAAAATAGATTTCTGATGACCGAAGAGCAAACAAAGGTGAGGCAGTGTAGACAGCCTTGTGATGAGATTTGACTGTGAAGGGAAGAGAGCTGGAGGTGAGCAGGGGAATATCTACAAGAGGCATTGGGCCACGAGCAGATATGTGTTTGCTGCCATTGTTTTCTATGGGGTAGATTTGAAAGTGTTTATATTTGGCAAGGAAGAAGCCATTGAACAGGAAGAGGATAAAATACAGAAAATAGAAGGGAAATTCGATAGGGTGAGGTCATGGAAGAGACTGGAGGGTAGTACTTCAGCTCATAGATGAGCCGTGGGAAGGAGAAACTCATCCTGAAAGCATGGTAGCAGGAGGTGAAGGCTGATGCTGATGAGACAAATGTAGACATGGAGCAATTACTGTCTGTCTTTTCAGTAGGTAGGAAAATAGTAGGTAAGATTGTCCACAGAAAGTGAGGTAGCTAGAGGGGAGCTGGGAGTCTGGAAAGACTTGGAGAGGTAGAAGAAAATGTTAAAGGGTTGCCAGAGTTGTACATTGCCTTGACACTGGATGCTATAAACCTTCATCTACACCAGTATATGTGTATGTTGTGTGACTGCCTCTAGCATTTCTCAGACTGTCAGGTTTTGGAGATGGAGCTCCCTAGATGTTAAGAAGATATGAATTGGAAGTTGCAGGACAGGTCTAACAGACAGACAAGGGAACAAAGGAATTAAGGATGCCAGCAAGGAAGATTGAAGGATTGATGTGCCATGAAATTTCATCTGGAATGATAAAGAAATGAAACCAGGAAGGAGCTGACAAAATTGAAAGAAACATGAGGGATCAGGAAACTGCAGAGTACAAAGGGCAAAAACAAGCAGATCTTTAAAACCATCTTAAAGGACGTGTTAAGAGGTAGATCTTATGTTTTCTAATTTGGGGTACTACCAAAATGTTTTATTGTGATTATTCTATCTTGGGAAATGAGGGAATGAGAGCAAAGACCTAGTATGTTTATGAACTGCAAATACTATTTTTAAAAAGTAAAAGTCAAAAGATAACTTCAAGAAATAACCTAACAATGCATCTTAAAGAACTAGAAAAGCAGCCAGGCACGGTGGCTCATGCCTGTAATCCCAGCATTTTGGGAGGCCAAGGCGGGTGAATCAGAAGGTCAAGAGATCAAGACCATCCTGGCCAGTATAGGGAAACCCTGTCTCTACTAAAAATACAAAAATTAGCCGGGCGTGGTGGCACTCACCTGTAGTCCCAGCTACTCGGGAGGCTGAGGCAGGAGAATCACTTGAATCTGGGAGGCAGAGGTTGCAGTGAGCTGAGATCACGCCACTGCACTCCAGCCTGGTGACAGAGCAAGACTCCATCTAAAAAAAAAAAAAAGAAAGAAAGAAAGAACTAGAAAGGCAAGAACAAACTGAACCCAAAATTAGAAGAAAAGAAATAATAAAGATCAGGGTAGAAATAAATGACTTTGAAATGAAGAAAACAACACTAAAGATCAATGAAACAAAAAGTTGGTTTTTTGAAAAGATAAACAAAGTTGACAAACCTTTAGCCAGACTAATAAAGAAAACAAGAAAGCAAACTCAAATAAATAAAATCAGAGATGAAAAAGGAGACATTACAAATGATGCACAGAAATTCAAAAGATTATTAGTGGCAAATATAAGTGACTATGTGCCAATAAATTGGAAAATCTAGAGGAAATGGTTAAATTTCCATACACATACAACATACCAAGATTGAACCATGAAGAAATCCAAAACCTGAATAGACCAACAACAAGTAAGAAGATCGAAGCCATAATAAAAAGTCTCCCAGTAAACAAAAGCCTGGGACCTGATTTCACTGCTGAATTCTATCAAACATTTAAAGAAAAACTAATACCAATCCTACTCAAACTATTCTAAATAATAGAGGAGGTGGGAATCCTTCCAAACTCATTCTATGAGGCCAATATTACCCTCATACCAAAACAAGACAAAGATACATCAAAGAAGGAAAACTGCAGGTCATTATCTCTAATGAATATTGATGCAAAAATCTTCAACAAAATACTTGCAAACCAAATTTAACAATACATTAAAATGATCATTCATCTCATATCCCCTGAAGGGACATGGATGGAGTTGGAGACCATTATCCTTAGCAAACTAACACAGGAACAGAAACTAAATGCCATATGTTCTCAGTTGTAAGTGGGAACTAAATGGTGATAACACATGAACACATAGAGGGGAACAACACACACTGGGGCCTATTGGAGTGTGGAGGATAGGAGAAGGGAGAAGATCAGGAAAAATAATTAATGGGTGCTAGACTTAATACCTGGGTAATGAAATAATCTGTACAACAAACCCCCATGATGCAAGTTTACCTGCGTAACAAACCTGCACATGTATCCCTGAACTTAAAATAAAAGTTAAAAAAAAAGGATCCCTCATCATGACCAAGTGGGATTTATTGCAGGAATGCAAGATGGTTCAACATATGCAAATCAATCAATATCATATATCATATCAACAGAATGAAGGATAAAAACATTTAATCATTTCAACTGATGCTGAAAAAGCATTTGATAAAATTCAACATCCCTTCATGATAAAAAAAAAAAAAACCTTCCAAAAAGTGTATATAGAAGGGACATACCTCCACATAATAAAAGCCACACATGACAGACCCACAGCTACTATCATATTGAATGAGGAAAAACTGAAAGCCTTTCCTGTAAGATCTGAAACATAACAAGGCTGTCCACTTTCACCAGTTATTCAACATAGTACTAGAACTCGTAGCTAGAGCAATCAGACAAGAGAAGAAAAGAAATAAAGGGCATCCAAATTGGAAAGGAAAACGTCAAATTATCCTTATTTCCAAATTACTTAATTTTTTTTTTTTTTTTTTTTTGTTCAGATGGAGTTTCACTCTTGTTGCCCAGGCTGGAGTGCAATGGCGTAATCTCAGCTCACCACAATCTCTGCCTCCCAGGTTCAAGCGTTTCTCCTGCCTCAGCCTTCCGAGCAGCTGGGATTACAGATATGTGCCACCACGCCCAGCTAATTTTGCATTTTTAGTACAGATGGGGTTTCTCCATGTTGGTCAGCTGGTCTTGAACTCCCAACCTCAGGTGATCCACCCACTGAGCCTCCCAAAGTGCTGAGATTACAGGCATGAGCCACCGCTCCCAGCCTATATAACTTTATATTTGGAAAAACCTAAAGATTTTACCAAAAAACTACTAGAAGTGATAAATTCAAATTCAGTAGAGTTGCAGAATACAAGATTAACAGATAAAACTCAGTAGCATTTCTATATGCCAACAATCAAAAATCTGAAAAATCAATCAAAAAATAATCTCATTTACAATAGCCACAAATAAAATTAAATACCTAGGAATTAACCAAAGAAGTGAAAGATCTCTACAATGAAAACCATCAAACACTGATGCAAGAAACTTTTTCACACACACACACAAAAAGATATTCCATGTTAATGGATTGGAAGAATTGATATTGTTAAAATGTCCATACTACTCAAAGCATTCTACAGTTTCAATGCAACCCCTATCAAAATATCAATGACATTCTTCACATAAATAGAAAAAACAATTCTAAAATTTATGTAGAACCACTAAAGACCCACAAAAGCCAAAACTATCCTGAGCAAAAGGAAAAAAACCTGAGGAATCACATTACCTGACTTCGAATTATACTACAGCGCTATAGTAACCAAAACAGCATAGTACTGGCATAAAAACAGATATATAGATCATGGAACAGAATAGACAACCCAGAAACAAACCCACACACCTACAGTGAACTCATTTTTGACAAAGGTGCCAAGAACATACATTGGAGAAAATAGTCTCTTCAGTAAACGGTGCTGGGAAAACTGGATATCCATACGCAGAAGAATGAAACTTGATCTCTATCAAATCAAAATGGATTAAAGGCTTAAATCTAAGACCTCAAACTATGAAATTACTACAAGAAAACATTGGGGAAAATCTCAAGGACATTAGTCTGAGCAAAAATTTCCTGAGTAATACCCCACAGGCACAGGCAACCAAAGCAAAAATGGACAAATGGGATCACATCAAGTTTAAATGCTTCTGCACGGTGAAGGGAACAATCAACAAAATGGAGAGACAACCCATGGAATGGAAGAAAATATTTGCAAACTACCCATCTGACAAGGGATTAATAATCAGAATATATAGGACCTCAAATAACTCAATAGGAAAAAAATCTAATAACCTGATTTTTTAAATGGGCAAAAGATTTGAATAGACATTTCTCAAAAGAGGATATACAAATGGCAAGCAGGCATATGAAAAGGTGCTCAACATCACCAAACATCAGATAATGCAAGTCAAAACTCCAATGAGATATCATCTCACTGCAGTTAAAATGGCTTGTATCCAAAAGACAAGCAATAACTAACAAATGCTGAAGAGGATGCAGAGAAAAGGGAACCCTCATATGCTCTTGGTGGGAATGTAAGTTAGTACAACCATTATGGAGAACAGTATGGGGGTTTCTTGAAAAACTAAAAATAGAGCTACCATATGATCCAGCAATCCCACTGCTAGATAAACACCCAAAAGAAGGGAAATCAGTATATCAAAGAGACAGCTACACTCCCGTGTTTGTTGCAGCACTGTCCACAATAGCCAAGATTTGGAAGTGACCTAAGCGTCGATCAATAGACGAATGGATAAAGAATATGTGGTACTTATACACAATGGCGTACTATTCAGCCATAAAAAAGAATGAGATCTTGTTATCTGCAACAACATGGATGGAAGCAGAGGTCATTACGTTAAGTGAAATAAGCCAGGCACGTAAAGACAAATATCCCATGTTGTCTCTTATTTGCGGGATGTAAAATCAAAACAATTGAATACATGGAGATAGAGAGTAGAAGGATGATTATCAGAGGCTGGGAAGTGTAGTGGGGGGCAGAGGGGAGGTGGAGATGTTTAATGGGTACAAAAAACGTGGAAAGAATAAATAATACCTAGTATTTGATAACACAACAGGGTGACTATACTCAAAATACTTTAATTACACATTTTAAAATAACTGAAAGAGTATAACTGGATTTTTTGTAACACAAAGGATATACGCTTGAAGGAATGAATACCCTGTCTTCCACGATGTGATTATTACACATTGCATGCCTGTATCAAAACCTCTCATGTATTTCATAAATATACACACCTACTGTGTGCCCACAAAAATTAAATATTTTAAAAAACAAAAATAAAAGTAACTTTCTACTCATCTAAAACCGCTAATTGCAAAAGACAGGCCAGTTACTGGCATTATTATATAAAAAAGCTGGAAGCAGTGAAGCCAATGAGAAATAAGGTCCCACTTCTGATGAAAACGGATCAATGAGAAGTAAATTCATGCTTCTAACAATAATTGAAAGCAAAACTCTATACTAAGATTAGTCAAGGTCATGCCTGTGAGTTGTAGATCTAGCTTTTTTAGGCATCAAGTTGAAATGTTACTTGATTGATAATTTCCTCAGTGACAGCCAAAGCCATGGTCCAAAAGGAGTGATCTTCATTGCCCAGCCATGAGAGCAATCTACTTGGAGACACCATTCTCCTCCCTCCCTCCACCTCCTACCTGTTCCTCCTACTGGCTGAACCCAATAGGATGCCAGAAAATGGCCATGGATGCAGTACATTCCATACAACATAGGTGTAA
>NW_012107008.1:174675-175217 GCF_000951045.1 Mandrillus leucophaeus | reverse complement strand
GAGAACAGCCTGGGCAACAGAGCGAGATTCCATCTCCTAAAAAAAAGAGACCATTTGTCTTTTACCCATCCCTTCACTCAGTCACGGTATTTGCCAGGACTCTGCTGGCATTTCATCTTGAGATCTCAGACCAGAGCCATGCAGGTAGAAAACAGAAAAATCACCTAAATTTCGTGTAATTGCCCACAGTATTCTTCATTCTTTATTACTTATCGCTATACCCTGCCACTGGTGTTAAACCTCTGTATGTTTTTGAGCCCAGAAGCTACCTTCGTCCTCTAAGTAACTTGGGGCATCTAGAGCTCAAAGGTTTTGAGGCATTGCCAGGTGGGGACATCCTTTAGACAGGTAGAAAAATGTTACTAAGGAAAAGGACACATAAATCAGAGATGATGGTTGAAGGCATGAGAGTCTATTAATTCACTTAAAGAATATGCAGAGGAGGCCAGGAGCGGTGGCTCATGCCTGTAATCCCAGCACTTTGGGAGGCCGAGGCGGGCGGATCACGTGAGGTCAGGAGTTCGAGACCAGCCTGGCCAACA
>NW_012107008.1:171138-174625 GCF_000951045.1 Mandrillus leucophaeus | reverse complement strand
CCTCCACCTCCTACCTGTTCCTCCTACTGGCTGAACCCAATAGGATGCCAGAAAATGGCCATGGATGCAGTACATTCCATACAACATAGGTGTAAGTATGTTTTCAAATCGGAGGTTTGCTGATATAACTGGAAAATCCAAGAAAAAATCAGATATAGTACACATCTCCAAGTGTTTTCAAATCAGGAAATAATCACATAAAAATGTAGATTCCTGGCTTCTCCTAAAAGTCGAAAGTTCCCCGGCGCAATGGCTCATGCCTGTAATCCCAGCACTTTGGAAGGCTGAGGCTGGGGGTGGGGATCACTTGAGGTCAGGAGTTTGAGACAAGCCTAGTTAACATGGTGAAACCCCATCTCTACTAAAAATACAAAAATTACATGAGCGCGGTGGCGGGCGCCTGTAGTCCCAGCTACTCAGGGGTCTGAGGCAGGATGATCACTTGAACCTGGGAGGCAGAGGCTGCAGTGAGCCGAGATCACGCCACTGCACTCCAGCCTGGGCGATAGAGCTACACTCCGTCTCAAAACAAAACAAACAAAAAATTGTTTTAATCTGGCAAAACCAGATCTATTTTCTGTAGGGCAGCACTCAACTGGAACTGAGTAACTGCAGCTGCTCTAGATAGCGAATGCCCTCTCCAGCTTTCCCCAGGGAATACCACCTTCCCACGTGAGGCTGAGGGTGAGTTTTCACCCTTGAGTTGACAATCAGCGTCAGGCATGCAGGGTGTTTTCTTATAAGAGAAAAGTCCTTTTCTGTATTTATGTCTCTACTAAGTGGGAAAACAAAAGATAGACCGAGAAGGCAGAATTATTCCTGAAAAATGGAAGAGAACATGTTTCTTATGAAAGGGAAGAGTATTCCTATGTTTTAATATGCACACAAAGTATTTCTTTATCAAATGAACATAAATGAAGAGATCGTCTGTCCACGGGAACAGAAAACCACATATGGCATGTTCTCACTTACAAGTGGGAGCTAAATGATGAGCACACACAAACACAAAGAGGGGAACAGACACTGGGGCCTACCAGAGGGTGGAGGGTGGGAGGAGGGAGAGGATCAGAAAAAATAATTATTGGGTAACCAGGCTTAATACCTGAGTAACAAAATAATCTGTACAACAAACCCTCATGACACAAGCTTACCTATATAACAAACCTGCCCATGTACCCCTAAACCTAAAACAAAAGGTTTTTTTCTTTAAAAAAAAAAAAAAATAGGCTGGGCACAGTGACTCATGCCTGTAATCCCAGCGCTTTAGAAGACTGAGGCAGGAGGATTGTTTGAGCCCAGGAGTTTGAGAACAGCCTGGGCAACAGAGCGAGATTCCATCTCCTAAAAAAAAGAGACCATTTGTCTTTTACCCATAGTCACGGTATTTGCCTGGACTCTGCTGGCATTTCATCTTGAGATCTCAGACCAGAGCCATGCAGGTAGAAAACAGAAAAATCACCTAAATTTCATGTAATTGCCCATAGTATTCTTTATTCTTTATTACTTATCGCTATACCCTGCCACTGGTGTTAAACCTCTGTATGTTTTTGAGCCCAGAAGCTACCTTCATCCTCTAAGTAACTTGGGGCATCTAGAGCTCAAAGGTTTTGAGGCATTGCCAGGTGGGGACATCCTTTAGACAGTTAGAAAAATGTTACTAAGGAAAAGGACACATAAATCAGAGATGATGGTTGAAGGCATGAGAGTCTATTAATTCACTTAAAGAATATACAGAGGAGGCCAGGAGCGGTGGCTCATGCCTGTAATCCCAGCACTTTGGGAGGCCGAGGTGGGCGGATCACGTGAGGTCAGGAGTTCGAGACCAGCCTGGCCAACATGGTGAAATCCTGTCTCTGCTAAAAATACAAAAATTAGCCAGTGGTGATGCTGCATGCCTGTAGTCCCAGCTTCTAGGGAGGCTGCAGCAGGAGGATCGCTTGAAGCTGGGACGTGGAGGTTGCAGTGAGCCGAGATTACACCACTGTACTCCAGCCTGGGCAAGAGTGAGACCCTGTCAAAGAAGGAAAGGAAAGGAGAGGAGAGGAAAGGGGAGGAGAGGGGAGGGGAGAAGAAGAGTGCAAGAACAAAACCATAACAGGCACAAATAATTAAAAATTGAAGGCCAGTCATGGTGCTCACACCTGTAATACCAATACTTTGGGAGGCCAAGGCAGAAGGATTATTCAAGGCCAAGAGTTCAAGACCAGCCTAGGCAACATAGTGAGATGCTATCTGTACCAGATTTTTTTTTAATTAGCCAGACACAGTGGCTCACACATGTAGTCCCAGCTACTCAGAAGGCTGAGACAGGAGGCTTGCTTGAGCCCAGGAATTCAAGGAGTTCAAGATCAGCTATGATCACACCACTGCATTCCAGCCTGGGTGACAGAGTGAGACCTTATCTCTATAAAAATAATAATAAAAACAACAAATAAAATTGAAAGGAGACAATTCAAGCAGGAAGAATTTAATACAGGGAACTCATTACTTGGGTGATAGAAGAGCTGAGAAGCTAAACAGACAACGAGTTAATGCAGAGATTAGCAATACCTGGAAGTTTTGCTACTGCTGGGGCTGATAGGACACAAGACAGGGGGGTGATACCAAAGCCAGGAGCCAGGCCTGCCGGTGGAAATCAGAAAGGCAGAGACTACCTACCTTGAGTTGGAACTACAGAAAAGGGGCTGTAGAACCTAGAATCACGAAGGAGACTGAGCCACTGCCAAAGAAACCACCTGACATCCTCTGCCAATTCCTCTCATTGTCCACACTTACTCAGAAATGTAGGTTTGATACAGACAAAACAGGACAAGAGTAGAGAATAAGTCTAGGAGCGAATGACAAATGACTACAAATCAGGTTTTGCGGGATTTTAAAGGAATTGGGGAATAAGAAACAGAAGCAGCAGATGTAGACCACACATTTCAGCAGTTTGCGCTGTTTCAGTATTTCAGTGCAAACTTCCATTGTTTGCATTCTTCCTGTATTCTTAAGATTTTCAAGAAACTAATTTCAAAAAGCCTACTTATTAAAAAGTTCTGTTTCAAATTATGCTGCCCCAGATGAAATAGCTTTTTCCCAAGTTTCTCCTTCCTCTTTTCTGCTGAAATTTATAACCTCTTCATTAACTTATAATTCCTTTTTTTCCCAGAATATTAATGAAGATAATAAATAATTGTATGATTCTCCCCAATAACATCCTGAATTCCCACCTGGTATAAGCTCTTCTAACTATTCTTCAATCAGGAATTAAATGCAGAATACTGGGCCAAGTGTGGCGGCTCACTCCTGTAATCCCAGCACTTCAGGAGGCCAAAGAGGCCAAAGAGGGTCACTTGAGCCCAGGAGTTTGAGACCAGCCTGGGCAACATAGTGAGACCCCATCTCTACAAAAAATACAAAAATTAGTAAAGCATGGTGTCACATGCCTGTAGTCCCAGCTACTCAGGAAGTTGAGGTAGGAGGATCGCTTGAGCCCAGGAGGTTG
>NW_012107008.1:170550-171088 GCF_000951045.1 Mandrillus leucophaeus | reverse complement strand
GAGAACAGCCTGGGCAACAGAGCGAGATTCCATCTCCTAAAAAAAAGAGACCATTTGTCTTTTACCCATCCCTTCACTCAGTCACGGTATTTGCCTGGACTCTGCTGGCATTTCATCTTGAGATCTCAGACCAGAGCCATGCAGGTAGAAAACAGAAAAATCACCTAAATTTCATGTAATTGCCCATAGTATTCTTTATTCTTTATTACTTATCGCTATACCCTGCCACTGGTGTTAAACCTCTGTATGTTTTTGAGCCCAGAAGCTACCTTCATCCTCTAAGTAACTTGGGGCATCTAGAGCTCAAAGGTTTTGAGGCATTGCCAGGTGGGGACATCCTTTAGACAGTTAGAAAAATGTTACTAAGGAAAAGGACACATAAATCAGAGATGATGGTTGAAGGCATGAGAGTCTATTAATTCACTTAAAGAATATACAGAGGAGGCCAGGAGCGGTGGCTCATGCCTGTAATCCCAGCACTTTGGGAGGCCGAGGTGGGCGGATCACGTGAGGTCAGGAGTTCGAGACCAGCCTGGCC
>NW_012107008.1:166902-169295 GCF_000951045.1 Mandrillus leucophaeus | reverse complement strand
GGCTGCAGTGAGCTGAGATTGCACCACTACACTCCAGCCTGGGCAACAGAGCGAAACCCTGTCTTGAAAAAATTAAATAAATAAATAAATAATTTTTTTTAATACCAGAATGGTGTTCTTGTTATTACTTTGTAATTACAAAACAGGAAATTTATTCACTTAAGAGAAAACCAGCCAGTGATTTAAAGTAACATATGAATAAGAGCTAAAAACACTCCCCTACTGACCAGATAAGGTTTTCCATTAAATCATGTGAATCACCTGAATACAGAAACGCTATAGTTTCCAAGTTGTATGTTCCTAAATCAGGTGATTGTTATTTTATCTTATGTCATTTGGTCAGTGAAACAATCTCTAAGTGATTTATGAGAGAATGACACTACAGAGAGACAGAAGACCTGGACCTGGAATTCAAAAAAAAAAAAAGAAAAACTTAGATCTGATCTTCAGTTTCCTTATCTTAAAAATAGGAATAATCATTGGTACCCAACTACCTCATAGAGTTTTGGAAGATCAAATAAGAGAAGTAGTTGGTTGTTCCTTATAAAATGCAATATAAAAATATAACTTGAGAGCCAGAATGTCTGGGATCCAAACTCAGTTCCGCCACTAACTTGCCATGTGGCCTCAAGCAAATTCTTCAACTTCTCTGTGCCTCAATTTCCTCGTTTGTAAAAATGGAAAAAGCAGGAAGGCCCTCACCATGATTTGTAACTAATAGGACAAGGGTGCAATAGCCCTGCTCCCTTCCTCAACAATGGGACATAGTGCAATTTACACTCAAGAGCTCCCAGTGGATCAGGCTGAGACCACACCTGAAATCCCACCTCTAAGTAGCACCTTCTTTCCTTATTCTATTTCCCTCTCTCCTTTACTAGGTTTTCCTAAAAGCATTCTCTTAATAAATCTCATGTATACAAAATGTTGTTGCAGGCTCTGCTCCTAGGCAACTCAAACTAAATCAGTACATGCTACTCTCATAGGGTTGTTCACAATACAAGTAGAATACTCAGAATACCGCCTGGAACATAGTGATTGCTCAATAAGTCTGAGCAGAAAATGGTCCAGAAAGAATGTGATATGATGATTAGTCCAGAAAGAATATGATATGATGATTGTGGTGATGATGTTACAAAACCCCTAGCTTATGGTATAGCATGTAAGGTTTGGAAGTCACTACTCTATTCTAACAAGTGAAATATGAACAAAAACTGAAAAACCAAAAACTCTTCCTAGATCTGTCAGAGAAATGAGGTCATGAAGCAAACTTCTGCCCATAAAATTGAAGAGACAGACAGACAGATACAGAGAATCGCAACTTATCAGAGCAGAAACTTCCACAGGAACCAGTTCTGGGGTAGGAAAAATGAACTGCTGGAGGCTCAGTGTGGACAAACTCCCAGGGTATCCAGTCATGGGGAGTCCCCACATTTTTGTGAGTTTTACCTCCAGAACCTCTACCAAATTCTCAGAGAGAAGACTGGAGAAAAATCCCTTCTGGCTTCCAGTCAGGAAAGGGGGAAAAGAATCATTTTGAAATGCACCAGAGCATTTTGTTTTTCTTATCAAGGCCTGCCCTCAAGAGAAACTATGGTTACTAGAGCCTAACCTATTAGGGTTTATTAGACCTAACAAACCCAAAGGAAGGGAAACACCCAAATGCAGCACTCCCTAGCCATTCTGTCCAACCTCAGAAGGGAATAAACTGAGAAGCACTTGTGAAGTTCACAGTCCAAGGGCACAAGCTCACTAAAAGCCCTAATCATAGCAAATCATACACTACAGATTGCTTCCCCTCCTCCCACACCTTACCACCACATCACTTAAGGCCTATTTACGAGAGGTTTATTTTTATCCAGTGATATGGTTTGGGTCTGTGACCCCACCCAAATCTCATGTCAAATTGTAATCCCCAGTGTTGGAGGTGTGGCATGGTGGGAGGTGATTGGATCATGGGGGCGGATTTCCCCCTTGGTGCTTTCCATGTGATAATGAGTAGGTTCCCAGGAGATCTAGTCATTTAAAAGTGTGTGGCACCTCCATCCCGACTCTCTCAAAGGCTGCAGAAATTTGCATAAGTAAAAAGGAGCCAAGTACTAATATCCAAGACAATGGGGAAAAGTCCTTGAAAGCATTTCAGAGACCTTCTAAGCAGACCCTCCTGGAGGCCTAAGAAGGATGGTTTCATGGGCTGAGCCCAGAGCCCCACTGCCCTGTATTGCCTCAAAACACTGCTCCTTGCATCCCGGCTGCTCCAGCCATAGCTCAAAGGGGCTCAGGTACAACTTGGGCTGCTGCAGGCCCTTTAGAGGGTGCAAGCCATAAACCTTGGCAGTTTTGATGAAGTGTTAACCCTGTGGGTTTGCAGAGTGCAAGAGTTGAGGCTTAGGAGC
>NW_012107008.1:161675-166852 GCF_000951045.1 Mandrillus leucophaeus | reverse complement strand
ACAAAATGTTGTTGCAGGCTCTGCTCCTAGGCAACTCAAACTAAATCAGTACATGCTACTCTCATAGGGTTGTTCACAATACAAGTAGAATACTCAGAATACCACCTGGAACATAGTGATTGCTCAATAAGTCTGAGCAGAAAATGGTCCAGAAAGAATGTGATATGATGATTAGTCCAGAAAGAATATGATATGATGATTGTGGTGATGATGTTACAAAACCCCTAGCTTATGGTATAGCATGTAAGGTTTGGAAGTCACTACTCTATTCTAACAAGTGAAATATGAACAAAAACTGAAAAACCAAAAACTCTTCCTAGATCTGTCAGAGAAATGAGGTCATGAAGCAAACTTCTGCCCATAAAATTGAAGAGACAGACAGACAGATACAGAGAATCGCAACTTATCAGAGCAGAAACTTCCACAGGAACCAGTTCTGGGGTAGGAAAAATGAACTGCTGGAGGCTCAGTGTGGACAAACTCCCAGGGTATCCAGTCATGGGGAGTCCCCACATTTTTGTGAGTTTTACCTCCAGAACCTCTACCAAATTCTCAGAGAGAAGACTGGAGAAAAATCCCTTCTGGCTTCCAGTCAGGAAAGGGGGAAAAGAATCATTTTGAAATGCACCAGAGCATTTTGTTTTTCTTATCAAGGCCTGCCCTCAAGAGAAACTATGGTTACTAGAGCCTAACCTATTAGGGTTTATTAGACCTAACAAACCCAAAGGAAGGGAAACACCCAAATGCAGCACTCCCTAGCCATTCTGTCCAACCTCAGAAGGGAATAAACTGAGAAGCACTTGTGAAGTTCACAGTCCAAGGGCACAAGCTCACTAAAAGCCCTAATCATAGCAAATCATACACTACAGATTGCTTCCCCTCCTCCCACACCTTACCACCACATCACTTAAGGCCTATTTACGAGAGGTTTATTTTTATCCAGTGATATGGTTTGGGTCTGTGACCCCACCCAAATCTCATGTCAAATTGTAATCCCCAGTGTTGGAGGTGTGGCATGGTGGGAGGTGATTGGATCATGGGGGCGGATTTCCCCCTTGGTGCTTTCCATGTGATAATGAGTAGGTTCCCAGGAGATCTAGTCATTTAAAAGTGTGTGGCACCTCCATCCCGACTCTCTCAAAGGCTGCAGAAATTTGCATAAGTAAAAAGGAGCCAAGTACTAATATCCAAGACAATGGGGAAAAGTCCTTGAAAGCATTTCAGAGACCTTCTAAGCAGACCCTCCTGGAGGCCTAAGAAGGATGGTTTCATGGGCTGAGCCCAGAGCCCCACTGCCCTGTATTGCCTCAAAACACTGCTCCTTGCATCCCGGCTGCTCCAGCCATAGCTCAAAGGGGCTCAGGTACAACTTGGGCTGCTGCAGGCCCTTTAGAGGGTGCAAGCCATAAACCTTGGCAGTTTTGATGAAGTGTTAACCCTGTGGGTTTGCAGAGTGCAAGAGTTGAGGCTTAGGAGCCTCCGCCTAGATATTAGAGGATGTATGGAAAAGCCTGGATGTCCAGACAGAAGCCTGCTGCAAGGGTGGAGCCCTCATGGAAAAACCTCTTCTAGGGCAGTGCAGAGGGGAAATGTGGGGTTGGAGCCCCCACACAGAGTCCCCACTGGGGCACTGCCTAACAGAGCTGTGAGAAGAGGGCCACCATCCTCCAAACCCCAGAATGGTAGATCCACTGGCAGCTTGCACCATGCACCTGGAAAAGCCACGGGCACTCAACACCAGCCCATGAAAGCAGCCACAGGGGTGGAGCTGCCCACAGCCTTGGGAGCCCACCTCTCACACCATTGTGTCCTGGATGTGGAACACGGAGTCAAAGGAGATTATTTTGAAGCTTTAAAGCTTAATGACTGTCCTGCTGGGTTTCAGACTTGCATGGGACCTGTATCCCCGTTTTTTGGCTGATTTATCCCTTTTGGAACAGGAGTATTTACCCAATGCCTATGCCACCACTGTATCTTGGAAGTAACTAACATTTTTTTTTTATTTTACAGGCTCATAGGCAGAAGGGACGAGCCTTGTCTCAGATGATACTTTGGACTTTGGACTTTCAAGTTAATGCTGGAATGAGCTAAGACTTTGGAGGACTGTTGGGAAGTCATGATAGCATTTTGCAATGTGAGAAGGACATGAGATTTGGGAGTGCCCAGGGGTGGAATGATATGGTTTGGATCTGTGTCCCTGCCCAAATCTCATATCAAATTGTAATTCCCAGTGTTGGAGGTGGGGCCTGGTGGGAGGTGATTGGATGATGGGGGTGGGTTTCCCCTTTGGTACTGTTCTTATGATAGTGAGTGAGTTCTTGTGAGATCTGGTCATTTAAAAGTGTGTGGCATCTCCTCCCCCTCTCTCTTGCTCCTGCTCTGGCCATGTGGGATGCTTAAATCCCTCTTTGCCTTCCATCATGATTGGAAGTTTCCTGAGGCCTCCCCTGAGAAGCTGATGCTGCCATGCTTCCTGTACAGCCTGTAGAACTGTGAGCCAATTAATCCTCTTTTCTTCATAAATTACCCAGTTTCAGGTATTTCTTTATAGGAATGTGAGAACAAACTAATACACCCAGTATATCATGTCAACTTTCAACAACAATAACAACAAAATGACAAGGCAAAATAAAAGACAAAAGTCAAGTTTGAAGAGACCGGAGCAAACATCAGAACCAGAGTCAGATATGTCAGAGATGTTGGAATTATCAGACTGGGAATTTAAAACAACTATGATTAATATGTTAAAGGCTGTAATGGGAAAATTAGACCACATGCAAGAACAAATGGGTAATGTAAACTGAGAAAGGAAATTCTGGGAAATAGCCAAAAATAAATGCTAAAGATCAAAGATACATTACAAAAATTACGAATGCCTTAGACAAGCCTACTAGTAGACTGGACACAGCTGAGGAAAGAATTTCTGAGCTACAGTGTATGTCAATAGAAACTTCTGAAACTAAAGAACAAGGAGAAAAAAGATTTTAAAAAGAAAATCGAAATATCCAAAGAACTGTGGGACAACCACAAAACCCCTGACTTTCCAAAAATCTCAGATAGAGTCATAATATTTAAAAAGGACCTCAGTTTTCCTCCAGTTCAGGCTCCAGATAAATGAAAATTTTCCAACACTGAGTTAGGCCACCAGCTGCCATTAGTATGGTATTAGAGAAGAGGTGAGTTCCCAGATTGGATCTCAGTGGCATATCCCTGGGCAAAAGGGAGTAAAAAGGAAATAGAAGAATATAGCATGGCTTCTCGACTCAAATTTTTATGAGATCAAGAACCTTGTGAAATCCCTAAAGCCTAGCAAATGTCTAGCACATAGTTGTAAAACTGTAAATAATTGTTGGGCACAGCGCTCACCTCTGTAATCCCAGCGCTTTCGGGGGCTGAGGTGGGAGGATCACTTGAGACCAGGAGTTTGAGACTAGCCTGGGCAACATGGCGAGATCCTGTCTCTACAAAAGAAAAAAAAAATTGTAATTAGTAGGGCAGCATAGTGTGTGCCTGTGCTTCTTGCTGCTAGGGAGGCTGAGGTGGGAGAATTGCTTGAGCCAAGGAGGTTGATAGTGCAGCAAGCCATGATCATGCCACTGCACTCCAGCTAGGTGACAGAGCAAGACCCTGTCTTAAAAAAAAACAAAACTATACATAATTGTTTAATGTGGTCATTTTAAACATATGTCCATAAATTCTTTGATACTCCTCTCCTTAAAAGGTAGAGTTTCATTTCCCTCTGAGTGTGGACTGAACTTACTGGGTCACGTATATTGATTAGAATATGGAAGAAGTGATAGAAATGTCGCTTCTAAGATTAGGTTATCCAACTGGGATTTCCACCTGCTGTTCTCACTCTCCCTCTTTCTCCTAGATCCCTCACTATGAGGGAAGCCATGTCATAAGCAGTCCTATAAAAAGGCCCACATGGGAGTGAGCTAAAGCCTCCTGCCAACAGCCATGAGAGACCTGGGAGTGGATCCTGGAGCCCTTCAGATGATGGCAGTCCAATAGCTTAACTGCAACCTTGTGAGAGACATCAACCCAGTGTCTTGGTTCCCAACCTACAAAAACTATGAGATAATGTGTTTTTAATTTGTTATAAAATTTGGGGTAATCTGTTACACAGCAATAAATAACTAATAATGTGGAAAGACAATAAAATTCCAGATATCATGGTCTGATCGAAGAATAAGGGCAAAATAGCAAGACTAGGAATAAGAGGGGTTACACTGGAAATGGAGTTATCTGTGTGAATAAAGGCCGTTGGGAGAAGCAAACTGATGCTTCTCCAGATATCAGTATGCCAATATAGAAAAAGCAGAAAGAAATATGAACTATGGCAAGCTCAGTGGAAACTGGACTCTTAAATTTTTTGAGGCCTCTGTTACTGTAGGGTACACTACCAATAGAAACTCAGTAACATTAAACAAATGCAAAGTGCTATCATTAAGGAGAAAGTGAGAAGAAACTTTTTTCCTTGGGGAAAGAGAGCAAAGGCAAATCATCAGACCATTAAAAAAGATCAAGAATTAATCTTTACTCTTCTGCAGCTAGAACAAGGAATACCAGATAATACAAACTCTTTGTATTCAGAGTCACTTTTTCTGGTCACCTGAATATAAATTAATAAAGTGTTTGTATAAATTCAATCTTAACTGGATAAATTTCAATAAACTTTCCATTATTATATATTAATAAGAGTCCCCAGAAATTTTCCACCACGTTCAACTTGTCCTAGGCAGCTCTTGCAGCTTCTTTCCCAAAGTTTGAATTACTATGTTTCCTCCTGGCATTATGATGGGGGTGAAGTCCAGCAGGGCTAAGACTTGAGTTCTGGTCCCAGCTCTATCTAACCAGTCATAGGACCTCAAATAGGACCTTTCCTTTCTGAAACCTACCTCCTTATATGTCAAACAGAGTTGATAATGCCATACTTCACAGCACTGATGTCAGAATAAATAATAGATGAAAAAGCACTTGGGAAACTATAAAGTGCAGTGCAAATTGGAAAGGTGAATTCCTTTTAGTGGCCATATTTTTCAAAGAAGGCTGCCTCTCAGCTACTGTCCTTTCCTCCATCATTTTAGATCTTTTATTAATAGAAAATGTTCTCTCCAGTATCCACTCTCCCTTTGATTATAACAATAACAATGTATCTGTGCTTTCACCCACCC
>NW_012107008.1:145277-161625 GCF_000951045.1 Mandrillus leucophaeus | reverse complement strand
CCCGCCCGCCCACCTCCTTTCCTCTCCTGTTGTTCACATTATTATTTCTGCCTTCTCAGAGCCTGCTCTCCATTTCCTTTTACTCTCTCTGCCTTCCTCCATATGGGAGACATTTCTCCCCAGTAAATGCTTCAGGCCTACTCTTGAAAAAACCATGGTGGAGTCATTCTGTTATCTCTTTTCAGAGAGCTACCTGCCCAGTGAGGGTTTGTGCCACAAGCCTAAACATCAGGTCTGAATTACCTGGGCCAGTGCAGTCCAGTACTGCCTGTAGACCAGGGATACTTACATTCTGACCAACACTTTCTCGCTTCCCTAAGGCACCAAATTCTCCAGTGTTTTAAATTCCAGGAGATCTTATCCCTTACCAAGCTGGCCTACACCACTTTCCCACAGGGAGACAGTTGGTGATTAAGAACACGGGCTTCAGGTCAGGCCGAGGAAGGCAGATAACAAGGTCAGGAGTGTGAGACCAGCCTGGCCAACATGGTGAAACCCTGTTACCACTAAAAATACAAAAATTAGCTGGGTGTGGTGGTGCACATCTGTAATCCCAGCTACTCAGGAGGCTGAGGTAGGACAATCACTTAAACCCGGGAGGTGGAGGTTGCAATTAGCCAAGATCACGCCATTGCACTCCAGCCTGGGCAATAGACTGAGACTCCATCGAAAGGAAGAAAGAAAGAGAAGAAGGGGTTGAGAATAGAATGAGTCACCCTGGACAAATGACCTAAACTTTCTGGGCTCCGGTTGTCTCATGAGGATAACGTCTGCCTCCCAAGGTCACAGGTATGTGTCAGATAGGACCACATACATAGAGTGCCAAAAAATGTACCAGGAACAGGAAATGGCTCCATAAATGTTAACCAATCAGTGATCATTACTGTTCACAAGGTTTCAGTTCTTCTCTCAAGCTATCCTGCACTCCTGCTGCCGCATTCCCTTCCTCTCTTTCAAAGTTCTCACTCGCTGTCTTCCTGCTGATGCTAACAGGCCCATCAGGGCCCACCCCCTCTGCAAAGCTATTCTTGCCACACTCTCCTACAATGAGGTCTTCCTCATTAGAACTCTCATAGGCCTTGTCTTAACCATTCATTTACTTGTCATGTTCTTCCTGGTGCTGTTCATTACCTTTCTACACGTGATGCCGTTTAGCCTGAGCAGTCTTTATTTGCTGATTTTGTGACTTGTTATAAGTACTTTACCAAAAAGTACTTTACCTTTATATAGGCCCAGTCATGTGGATGCTGAATTTTGAAACAATATAAGGATACGCCAATGAGTAACACTGAACAGATCGGTGTTGGCCACATTTAGGGTCCAGCAGTGGGCCAGGCTTTCCTTGGAGCTCCCTTTGTATTTTCTAGAGATGGTCCAACTAATAAGAGGATACAACTCCAACAATGCTTTGTCAGTAAAATTATCAGAAATTGAAATAACAAAAGAGATATAGACTTGTGTTCCCGAGTGGTAGTGAGAAGATTCTGCGGTTAAAAGGTAATCAGATAAAAGTCATTAGATTCTAATTACGGTCATCTGGCTAGAAATTGCAAAAATGTACACCTGGAAGTCTTGAGCTTTAAAATAGATAAAACTTGGGGCAAGGTTAGTAAAGTTGAAAAGGAGGGCCAGCAATAGACAGCAAGGAGGGGCAGTCAGGAGAGAGAGATGTCCCACCACATCATAGGTGCCAGGGCAGGGCTTCCCAGGACCCAGGAACAGATTTCAGCAGCCCCTACAAACTTGAGGATGCCTTCTGGAAGGACCACATATTCCTTTGCCTCTCCTCCTGGCCCTATCCAAAAAGACTAAATCAGGGCTATTCTCAAGGCCAATATTAAAGGAGGCCTAGGATGATTTCAAGGATCCCTACCCAAAGAAATGTCTCCCCACCAACTTGCTGATTTTTAAAAAACCTTTTCTCCTGCAATTAGAGACTGAGGTTTAAAAGGTAAATGCAGTTCACACATTGACTGAACAATCAACAAATACACATAGTGCTAAGTCATCCTTTCTGGGTTTTATTTGGGTATGAGGGAATCAAAAACACCAGTGAAGGATGAGACTCCAAAGTGAGTCAACCAACTGTGAACTTCAAAGCCAAAGAGAACTTGTGTTCCAGGATAGCTTTCTCCAGCTGTGCTGGTATGCACAAAGGCAGCTCTGCTACTTAGGACACTTTGTGACTCTAGAAAGGTGTAGACTTGAACTGCAAGCAATTCTAAACCCTCCAAGAAGTAAAACATCTTAAGGCTAGACAAGGTAGAAAAAGGTGACCACTAGCAAACCACGTGGGCCTGCCCTGGAACTGTGCCACAAAGTACAGTAGTTAGCAGTCAGAATAATTGTTGAAGGGATTTTCTCCACACATCTCAATTAGGATTGAAGGGGGTTGATATGGACTGAACTGTGCTCCCCATCCACCATCCCTATATTAAAGCCCTAACACCCTGTGTGACTGTTTTTGGAGATAGGGCTTTTAAGGAGGTAATTAAGATTAAATAAGGCTGTAAGGGAGGAGCCTTAATTCAATAGAACTGTGTCTTTATTTAAAAAAAAAAAAAAGAAGAAGAAGGGGCCAGGTGCAGTGGCTCACACCTGTAATCCCAGCACGTTGGGAGGCCGAGACAGGAGGATCACGAGGTCAGGAGATTGAGACCATCCCGGCTAACATGGTGAAACCCCATCTCTACTAAAAATACAAAAAATTAGCCGGGCATGGTGGCAGGTGCCTGTAGTCCCAGCTACTTGGGAGGCTGAGGCAGGAGAATGGCATGAACCTGGGAAGCAGAGCTTGCAGTGAGCCAAGATCGCGCTGCTGCACTCCAGCCTGGGCGTCAGAGCGAGACTCCGTCTCAAAAAAAAGAAAGAAAGAGAAGGTGAGGCATGGTGGCTCACGCCTGTAATCTCAGCACTCTGGAAGGCTAAAGCAGGCAGATCACCTGAGGTCAGGGGTTCGAGACCAGCCTGGCCAACATGGTGAAACGCCATCTCTACTAAAAACACAAAAATTAGTCAGGCGTGGTGGCACATGCCTGTAGCCCCAGCTACTCAGGAGGCTGAGGCATAAGAATAGCTTGAGCCCAAGAGGCGTAGGTTGCAGTGAACCGAGATCACACCACTGCACTTCAGCCTAGGTGACAGAGCGAGACTCTGTCTCAAAAAAAAAAAAAAAAAAGTAAAGGAAGAGACGCCAGAAATGCATGTACACAAAGGCAATGTGAGAACACAATGAGAAGGCAGCCATCTGCAAGCCAGGAAGAGAAATCTCACCAGAAACCAACTCGGCCAGCACATTGATATTAGACTGGTAGCCTCCAGAACTATGAGAAAATAAACTTCTATTGTTTAAGCTACTCTGTCTGTGGTATTCTGTTATGGCAGCCTGAGCAGAAAAATACAGGGGTCTAATTTATAACTGTCCAACACACACACAGCGAGAGAGAGAGAGAAATACTTACCAGCAGAGAAGGCAATAGAGAACTAGGGCTGGCCCCTGCAGAATTCTTTCAGTGGGCTCCAGGATATGGGGTGCAATGTCCGTGAATACTCCCTGATATTGTTTGGCTGTGTCCCCACCCAAATCTCATCTTGAATTCCCACGTGTTGTGGGAGGGACCCAGTGAAAGGCAATTGAATCATGGAGGCAGATCTTTCTCAAGCTATTCTTGTGATACTAAGTCTCACAAAATCTGATGGTTATTATAAGGGGGATTTTTCCTGCACAAGCTCTCTTTTTGCCTGCTGCCATCCACGTAAGCCATGACTTGCTGCTCCTTGACTTCCATAATGATCATGAAGCTTCCCCAGCCATGTGGAACTGTAAATCCAATAAACCTCTTTCTTTTGTAAGTTGCCCAGTCTCAGGTATGTCTTGATCAGCAGCATGAAAACAGACTAATACACTATCACATTAATAATTTTTACCCCATCCCAACATAGTTATTATAATAGAAAGAAGTTTTTTCATAGGATATTAGTACATACAAGTCAACAAACACTTATGAGGCACCTACTGTGCCAAGCAATAAGACAGGGAGTACAAAGATCACGATATCTGCTTTCAAGGACCTTATAGCAGGCTCATCAAGATCCTGGACTGAGCCACGCTCTGCCCACTCCTCCAGGCAGTTTATACTGTGCACCTAAACCATAAGTATTCTCTAATCCTACAGACCCCTGGCTCTCTGGATGGTTTGCTAGTGGACACCTTTTTCTACCTTGTCGTGCCTTAAGAGGTTTTACTTCTTGGAGGGTTTAGAATTGCTTGCATTTCAAAAAGAACCCAGGGTTCTTCATTTGCAGTTTTTCTTGGTTTTGGAAAGCAGAATGGTGGCTGGGAAGAGCTCTGGACATGGAGTTGGGTCTGGATGAGTTCCAGGCTCCCACTTCAAGCCGATGACCTGTCTGACCTAGTCTCCACCATAGGTAAATGAAGACAATAATACTTACCTGATAAAATTATGTGAGGATTTAAAGAAATGTGTATACTTAAGTGCAAAGTTATATAAACAAAATGCAGTAGTACTGATAACCAACATGTACAGACTGTTCTCTACACACCAGGAACTGTGGTTCTTAGAGATAGAGAAAAAAAAAAATAAGTGTTTTTCCTTCTCTCTCAGACTCAACAAAACACTCTGACACCAGGTATGTGGGGATTTCTTCCCACACATCAAGCAATCAGTGTTCCAGCAGACACCAAATAGATGCCCTCTAATTCAATTCAACTCTGATGCTATCAACCTGGAGATAGCATCAGGCCTCACAGGTTAAGGGCTCGTCCCACAAGACTGCCTCCCACTTCAGATGCCAATTGCAGGCCCCAGGTTGTGACCTGTGCTTCTGCCCAGAAGGCTGTAAGTCAGGGTTCCCATGACTTCCTCCCAGGGCTTGATTAATTTGCTAGAGCAGCTTACAGAACTCAAAGAAACACCTTACTTACATTTACCCACTTATTATAAAGGATATTCAAAGGATACAGATTGACAGCTGGATGGAAGAGATGAATAGGGCAAGGTACTGGGGAGGGGCGTAGAGCTTTCATACCCTCTTGGGAGAACCAGGCTTCAGGCATCTCCACATGTTCAGCTATCCAGAAGCTCCCTAAGCTCAGTCATTCTGGGTTTTTATGAAGGCTTCACTGCATAGGCATGATTGATTGAATCATTGACCAGTGAAGATCAACCTAACCTTCAGCTTCTTTCCCCTATTCAAAAGTTGAGGGGTGAGGTTGAAAGTCCCAAGACTCTAATCACATGGTTGGTATCCTTGGCAACCAGCATCCCCACTCCTAAGGCTACCTGAGAGCCCCGGCCACCAGTCATCTGAATAGCATACAAAAAGACACTTACCACTTAAGAAATTTCAAGGGATTTAGGACCTGTGTGCCGGAAACAAATGGCAGAGACTAAATATATATTTCTTATTATATTACAACATAACGGTGGTCAGTCTTCACAATAACCATGACAAGTCTATGACATGGTACTATTATGACCCTCATTTTTACTAATTAAAAAAGCAGTGCTTTAAGAAGTTACACAACCTGGCCAAGGTCACAGGACTGAGAATTTGAAGCTTGGTAGTTCAACTCCTGATCTCTAGGTACCTATTAACTTATTATATTTTCCCCCTGGTTGCATAACCTTTTCATCAATTATCTTAGGTACTTTCTAGTCATTTGGATTTATCCCTGATCATCATAATGTAAAGGATTGATACATACTTTACAGATGAGAGCCACAAAGAAAAGAAAGAAATATAATAGGTAGAAACTTAAGTAACAGGCTAATCATTAGAAAGACGTAAGAGAGACTACTCATTCAGGCTGCTGCCAAGTCCAGGCCTCTAAACGCACTCCATTACTCTTTTAAAGAACCCTAATGCATGAAGTTGGTTATTATTATCAAATCTCTGGCATAAGGGAAATTTTTCTGATTTTTTTAACCTTGAAAATTGTTCCTTTTAAATCATCGTATTAGACTACCTTTTTTTTTTTTTTTTTTTTACCATTCAAACAGGTAAGCAGGAATGTCTTTTTTTTTTTTTTTTTTAACTGAAGAAAAGCTTAGTTTTTCCCTGCAACTGCATATAAAGCCTTTTAACTGTGTGATTGCTCTGCCATCTAGCTTCCTAAGCCTATATAGCTGTTCATGAGATACTCCTGGGGTATATTAGGGATAAGCACTGCTTTGGTTTAAAATGCCTTGGTTTAGATTACTTTAATGTTCAATGATCATACACATACACACACACACACACACACACACAAAACAATAACAGTAATCATCATGTCTCCTTCTCAACAGGAAACAGTCCTTGTTTGAAATGTCAGTCTACAATGTTGTAAGGAACCCCTGAGCCAGTTGAAATTTCTTCTTGTTAAATAAAGGTCAACTGAACAGCGTTCTTTCTTTTCAAGTGTCTGGAATGCAGATTTTGGACTTAAACTGTGTAAAGTTAACATGAAAGGCCAACAAATAAATCACTGAGCATTCATCCCTCTGTTGTTTGACTAAATCGTATCAATTTAGATGAAAAGAGAAAGCTTTTTCTAGTTGTCTGTGTATGACATGGGACATACCCTTAAGTTACCCAGAATGGTGTTTATTATAGAAATATTACTGTTCCAGGGCTAAGTGCGGTGGCCCATGCCCATAATCCTAGCACTCTGGGAGGCTGAGGCAGGCAGATCACTTGAGGCCAAAAGTTCAAGACCAGCCTGGCGAGCATGGTAAAAACCCCATCTCTACTAAAAATTACTATTGTTCCTAGACAATAGTAACATATCACTTAGGAAATGAAGATAAATCTCTACTTTTGGCCTGAACCTGGGTTTGAGACCATATGAAATCACAGTCCTTAGAGCTGGACATGGTGGCGTACACCTGTCGTCCAAGCTACTCAGGAGGCTAAGATGGGAGGATTGTTTGAACCCAGGCGTTTGAGACCAGCCTGGGCAACATAGTGAGATCCCTCCGAATAAATTTTTAAAAAAAGCAAACACTGTCCTTGAGTAGAGTCATCAATATCAGGAAATAAATGTCCTCATCTCCCTCAGGATAGGGGACCCTGTTGCCAGCAGAGTGTGAACACATGAGTGGCAAATAGAGACAAGGCTATTCTCATACTACATGGGACCTGAATCTTTTCTTATGAAATTGCTCCTTTGTTATTAAAGGATTTGTATTCGGTTGCCCTGGAGGTCTTGGTGTTCTACTGTGTTTTTCCAGAGTGGCCCCACCACACAACACACACACACACACACACACACACACACACACAAACATTTCTTTCTCTCTGTTAAGACACCTAATTCTAAGATGTTTTCCGTTTAAAATGAATAGGAAAAAGGTATGCTTCCTATGCCATCAGCAGTTTTCAATGAGCAATTGCAATGCAAGAAACAATTATAAAGTGATCAGATATACAATGTGATTTGTCAGAAAAAATTGTGAAAGACTTAGACCAAAAAGTCTACAGTCATACCACACTGAACATGCCAATCTCATCTGATCTCAGAAGATAAGCGGGGTCAGGCCTGGTTAATACTCAGATGGGAAGAGTGAACCATAAAGATAGCTGAGCATTTTCTGTAAACAAAAAATAAAATCCTAAGCCCCTCCACCATCTGAAGACTCCCTCTGAGCCAAGGGAGCCACAGAGAAACCTGAAAACCTGACTTCCCAGCCATGACTAGAAGGGAGGTTAGATATGCCTTGTTACACCCTCCTCCCTTTTGGAGTTTAGGCACAACTGACTAGCATTAACATTAAAACAGTGATCATAAGACTGACAAAACAGACTCTTTGTGGCAATAAGATACCAAATTCCAGCCTGACTCTGGTATAGCATCACATGACAGAGAGCAGACCCTAAAGAAAATGAAAATATTTTGCCCCCAAACATATTTATTTGACATATTTTGAAATGGCCCTGAAAAGCTATCATTCACAGGAGAAATTTGCATCTTAGAGAATCTTTATTAATATAGTCAGGCCTTTCCTGGATATAGAAGAGATTAACTAAGAGTGTGACACTTTTTATGATTCAAAAGGAGACATTTACTATCTATTCTCTCTGAAGGCTGTTACCTGGAGGCTTCATCTACATAGCAAGAACCTTGGTCTCTTCTGCTGAGTCACGAAAAGAAAAAAAAAGAACCTAGTCCCCTAAACCCCTTTTATCTTAACTAAAGCATTTCTTTCTGTAGTCTTTAGACAAAGCTTAACTCTTCAACCAATTGCCAATTAGAAAATCTTTGAATCCAACTATGACCTGTAAGTTCCCCCTCTTCAATATATCTCACCTCTGTATGCTGAACCAATGTACACATTGCACGTATTGATTTATAATTTCAGCTGTAATTCCTTTCTCCTTCAAATGTATAAAACCAACCTGGAACCCAAGCATTCTGGGCAAACTTTCTCAGAACCTCTTAAGACTGTTCCTTTTGGCCATGGTAACTCGTATCGGCTCACAATAAACCTCTTTAAATATATTCCAGAGTTTGGTTTTTTTAAATCAACATTTCAATGGGAAAAAAATGTATTGTGTCCAGTACTCTCTCCTGGCTTATCTAATTCTATTGATACAGGAGCTAGAAAAAATTTATTTAGGTAGATAGTGAGGATAAGAGAGTCCTCAGCAAGATTTCCCTTTTAATAAAAAGCAGCCCCAAAATCATTTCTTTTCTAACAAACAGCAGCCTGAAAAATCAAGTTGCAGACAGATAAGCAAGCTGGAATCCACATAGGTAAATGCTGGCAGCTGTGCCAATAGAAAGCTCCATCTTCCCTTTTCTTTGTCACGAAGTATGCAGTAAAGAAGCAGACAACATGGCGCTGGTGAGGTAGAGAACCTATCTGCATAATAAAGGATTAGGGTGGTGAAAGATTAGGGTACAATGTAAATGGCACACCTGGTCCAACCAATCCTTTGCACCATATGTAAATTAGACACTGTCTCCTCAAACACATCTATAAAACTAACCAACTCTTGCTGCAAACCAGGAGATCTGCTTGGAACCACCTCCCTCTGCACGAGGGAGCTTTTCTTTTTTGCCTATTAAACTTCCACTCTTAAACGCACTCCTTGTGTGTCTGCATTCTTGATTTCCTTGGCAAGAGGTACCTCAGGTATTACCCCGAATGGATGATGCTGCTTCACTATTAGGTTTTATTATCTTTGGCCTACTCATAACTCTGTAAATAACTGATAGCAAAGCAAAAATTCTTGTCTACAGACATGCAAGTAGATTCTGACTGCTTGGAGGAAACACTGATTTCCCTCTACCCATAGTGTTAAAGAAAAAATTATGGCCGGGCACAGTGGCTCATGCCTGTAATCCCAGCACTTTGGGAGGCTGAGGTGGGTAGATCACCTGAGGTCAGGAGTTCGATACCAGCCTGGTCAACATGGCAAACCCCATGTCTACTAAAAAAACAAAAATTAGCTAAGTGTGGTAGTGGGTGCCTGTAATCCCTGCTACTCAGGAGGCTGAGGCATGGGAATCTCTTGAACCCGGGAGGCAAAGGTTGCAGTGAGTTGAGATCGTGCCACTGCACTCCAGCCTGGGCGACAGAGCAAGACTCCATCTCAACAAAAAAAAAGAAAGAAAGAAAAATTTATCAGTGATACTTGTTAAAGCACCATAATTTTTTCTTTAACACTGTGGGTGGAAGGAAATAAAGAAAAATTATTCAATGATACTTGTTAAAATATGTAAAGATACAGATTCAGAACCATTGAGATAAATATAGGGACCACTACAACAGGATTTTGTAGTGAAGGAGAGAGATTGTGTCCAATTCCAAATACAGTGTAGGCAAGAGAAAATTTACAGTCAAGAACCAGGGTGGAGGTCAGTGGATGGAAAATTACTATGAGGAAACATCAAGGTGTAAAGGGGACTCTGCATAAACCCACCTAACAGGAGTCTTGCTGAAGACAGACCAGGGTGATCAGACATCACCTGGGGGATGATGGAGGATCAAAGGTAGAAGATGATCAGACATTGAGAGTAGGGGGTTTTTGTTAAAATGCCTTACCAGAGTTCTTGCTAAAATTGGATTTTACAAGTGCATAAATGGGCCTAGGAGAAGTTTCAAGAGCCTGACTAAAGTTTAGTCAAGCAAAGAATCTTTGTCAGTAGGAAAAGCCAGTTTTACATTCATTTGTAAATTTATTTCATGGCCTATTTTTGTTTCTACTCTTTCAAGTTCGTCTTTGAAATAGCTGTAAAATCTTTCTGGTTCCCTCATAAATTAATGAGTTATGCCTGTAAGAAAGTCACGAATTTACCTTTTTTTTTTTTTTTGAGATGAAGTCTCACTCTGTCACCCAGTCTGGAGTGCAGTGGCACAATCTTGGCTCACTGCAAGCTCTGCCTGCTGGGTTCACGCCATTTTCCTGCCTCAGCCTCCCGAGTAGCTGGGACTACATGCACCCGCCACCACACCTGGCTAATTTTTTGTATTTTTAGTAGAGATGGGGTTTCACCATGTTCGCCAGGATGGTCTCAATCTCCTGACCTCATGATCAGCCTGCCTCGGCCTCCCAAAGTGCTGGGATTACAGGCATGAGCCACCGCACCCGGCCCCATTTATTTATTTTTTTTAATTTTCCTCTAAGAGACCTTATTTTTTTACCAGCCATTTTAGGAGAGGAGTGGAAATCAGGTAGCAAGAGAATAAAGGGCTATATATTCCACTGGGTTTCTCTAAAGTCCCCAGACTCAGTTTAAAAGAGAAGGGACAGCCAGGTGCAGTGGCTCACACCTGTAATTTCAATACATTGGGAGGCCGAGGCAGGAGGATCTCTTGGCCCAGGAGTTTGAGACCAGCCCTGGCAACATCTCAACAAAATGCTGTCTGTACAAAAAATAAAAATAAATAAAAAATTAGTCAGATGTAGTGATGCACATCTATAGTCCCAGCTACTTGAGAGGCTGAAGTAGGAGGATCACATGAGTCTGGGAGGTTGAGGTTGCAGTGAGCCATGATCTTGCCACTGCACTCCAGTCTAGACAACAGAGTGAAACTCTGTCTAAATAAACAAACAGGCCAGGCATGGTGGTTCACGCCTGTAAACCCAGCACTTTGAGAGGGTGAGGCGGGCGGATCACCTGAGGTCAGGAGTTTGAGACCAGCCTGGCCAATATGGAGAAACCTCATCTCTACTATAAAAATATAAAAACTAGCCAGGTGTGGTGGTGCATGCCTGTAATCCCAGCTACTCAGGGCGCTGAGGCAGGAGAATCCCTTGAACTTGGGAGGCGGAGGTAGCAGTGAGCCAAGATCACACCACTGCACTCCGGCCTGGGAGACAGAGTGAGACTCCATCTCAAAATAAAATAAAATAAACAGACAAACAAATAAATAAATGAATAAATAAGAGAAGAGGCAACACGGCAATTCACCCAGACCTTCAGCCTCAGGTCTGAGCCTCACAGCCTGACTGTCATTGAAGGGGTCACATCTAGGCTCAGGGATCCCTTTGATTTCCCAGTTTTCTCATTAAACCAGCTTAGATGAATCATGGCTTTTCCCAGAAGAGTCAGGAACCTCAGATATCACATTGTGGACAATGTACTAAGCACAATGATAACTTCCCTTTAGCTTAAATAAGAGTATTCCAAAAGCACACTACTTATTTAACAAAGACATGACCATGACCATTCATACAATACAGTAACCAGAGTTTCCCAAAAACTGAGACAAAATTGAGGAAAAAAAATACCCAGTTTATTTAACATCCCTTTGTGCACTGTCGCAGGCAGTGTAATTAAGACCTTGAACTTTGAAGTCAGACAGCCTGAATTCAAATCCCATTTCTACCTTTTTTGTAGCACTGTAGAAGTAATTGACCTAACCTCTCTGGATCCCAAATTTCCTTATGTGTTAAATGAAACTAATAATAATTCCCTCACAGAGTTTTTGTGAGAATTTTAAAGTGTTTGGCAGGAACAGATGCATAGTAAATCCTCAACAAATGGTAGTTATTATTACTGTTATTATATTCTATACTTCTTTTATATAAAACATATAACTGGCTAGGCGCGGTGGCTTACACCTGTAATCCAGCACTTCGGAAGGCCGAGGCAGACGGATCACGAGGTCACGAGGTCAAGAGATCGAGACCATCCTGGCCAACATGGTGAAACCCCTCTCTACTAAAAATACAAAAATTAGCTGGGCATGGTGGGGTGCATGCCTGCAGTCCCAGCTACTCGAGAGGCTGAAGCAGGAGAATCGCTTGAACCCAGGGGGTGGAGGTTGCAGTGAGCTGAGATCGCACCACTGCACTCCAGCCTGGTGACAGAGTGAGACTCCATCTCAAAACAAACAAACAAACATATAACTATACTATCTTATAGTAGTAAATAGGATAGGAGTTGAGGCTGAAGGCTTTGTGATCAAAGACTTTTAATTACATTTTGAGGCCCACCCCTCCCCTGCCCCATTCCTAAGGTCCAGCCACTGGAGCCTCTTTTATAAGGGCATTGCAATAATTTGAATGTGTTCCCTAAGTTTAAGGGTTGGAAAGTTAATCCCCAACGTAACAAGTATTGGAGGTGGGGCCTAATAAGAGGTGATTAGGTCATGAGGGCTCTGCACTCATGAATGGATTGATGTTATTATCAAGGGAGTGAGTTTCTTATGAAAGCAAAGTTAGCCCTCTCTTGCTTTCTTGTTCACACCCTCTCTTGTCCTTCCAGCATGGGATGACGCAGTGCAAAGGCCCATGCTATATGCTGGTGCCTTGGTCTTAGACTTCCCAGCCTCGAGGACTGTGAGCCAAACAAACTTGTGTTCATCATAAATTACCCAGTCTATGGCATTCTGTTATAGCAACACAAAACAGACTAACATAGGCACTAATCCCATGACCTTATCACCTCTCAAATGCCCCACATCCTAATACCATCACACTGTATCACACTGCAGATTAGGTTTCAACACATGGATGGAGGGAAGAAGGGGCCAGGAACAAACATTGAGACCATAGCAACAATAAAACTTCCAGAAGATAATACAGAAAACATTCTCATGATCTTCAATGAGGGAAATATTTTTAAGTAAGTTTTTTTAAAAACCATAAATATTGATAAATCATACTACATTAAAATAAGTAATAACCGGAGGGTTTACGAAGTGATTACATATAAGATTTTTATGCAAAATTTGAATTTCTTTTCTATATCCAGCAACAAACAACTGGAAAATGTAATTTGAAGAAATATACCATTTAAAATAGAATTAGAGAAAATCAAGTACCTAAGATTCATTCTACTGAGAGATGTACGAGAACACTACAGGGAAAAATAAAAACTTATTAAGAGACATGAAAAAAGATCCAAATTAGATGTGTACTATATTTGCTGATAGGACAACTTCAAAAAGATATTAATTTTCCCAAAACGGATCCACAGATTCAATGAAATTCCAAACAAAATCTCAACAGGATTTTTCACTGAACTTCACTAGCTGATTTTTAAATGTATATGGAAAAGCAAAGATTTTAGAATAGCCAGAATATTTCTGAATAAGAAAATGCAGGGGGAGACTTGCCCTACCAAATGTGAGGACTTATTATGAAGCTGTAGCAATTATAACAGTATGATCAAAAATAGACCAATAGAGCACTAAAATAGAAAATAGAGCTCAGAAACAGACCCAAGCATGTTTGAAACTTCGGCATATGAGAGAGGTGGCATATCAGATTTGTTAAAGTATAATTTTCTAACGGATTAAAAAAATTGTTTTATGCAAAAGATTTTATTCAATTCATTGATCAATGAGGAAATCTGTCAGATGCTAAAATTAGCCCAAAGAACATTTAATGAGTTAGATGTGTATAGAGGCAATGTAAAAAAAGAAATTTTAGGTAGTTTTGGGTTTATGGAAAATCAGTTCCTATTTCTCTAAGATTATTTGTTATATTAGATAGAAATTATTTACATCTCTAGTAGAAAAAATATTTAAGTTAATCTCTCTTCCTACAGTTGTAAATTGTTCAACCACTACAGAATCAAGCCCAGAACCTCACTTGAAGGATTCCCAATAATCTCTTTCTGCTATTTCCACATTTCAATAATTATTTTGACACACGAATGGGAAGAAAAGAGACTTTAATAAAATAAAAAGAACTATTTAATAAAATAAAAACAACCATATATAAGTGGTATATATATACCATATATTCACATATGGTATTTCATCTCTTTTCATATGAATAACTATAAATACATATAAACTCCAGATGAAGTAAAAATTTAAGTATCAGAAACAAACTTGAACACTCTAAGTATTAAATATAGGTGAATATCTTTTAGAATGTGGGAAATTAAAGAATCCCTTTTTTATTTTTTCAAACTTTTACATTCAGAAAATACAAATTAAAGAATCTCCTTTTTATTTTTTCAAACTTTTACATTCAGAAAATACATATGCAGGTTTGTTACCCGGGTATATTGGGTAATGCTGAGGTTTGGGTTATGAATGATCCCACCACCCAGGTACTAAGCATAATAGCCAATAGTTTTTCAACCCTTGGTCCCCTCCTTCCCTTCCCTCTTTAGTGGTTCCCAGTGTCTATTGTTATCATATTTATGTCCATGAGTACCCAATGTTTAGCTCCCACTCGTGAGAACATATAGTATTTGGTTTTCTCTTTCTCCATTAATTTGCTTAGGATAATGGCCTCCAGCTGCATCCATGATGCTATACAAAGGACATGATTTCATTGTTTTTTATGGCTGCATAGTATTCCATGGTGTATAAGCGCCACATTTTTTTTTTTTTTACACAATCCACCATAGATGAACACCTCAGTTGATTCCATGTCTTTGCTATTATTGTGAATAGTGTTGTGATGAACACGTGAGTGCATGTGTCTTTTTAGTAGAAAGATTTGTTTTCTTTCAGATACATATCCAATAATGGAATTGCTGGGTCTATTTGTAGTTCTGTCTTTAGTTCTTTAAAACTCCCCAAACTGCTTTCCACAGTGGCTGAACTAATTTACATTCCCACCAACAGTGTGTAAGCATTCTCTTTTCTCTGCAGCCTCATCAGCATGTGCTGGTTTTTGACTTTTTAATAATAGCCATTCTAAGTTGTGCAAGATGGTATCTCTGTGGTTTTAATTTACATTTCACTGATGGTTAGTGATGTGGAGCATTTTCTCATATGTTTGTTGGACATTTGTATGTCTTCCTTTGAGAAGTGTTTGTTCATGTCTTTGGCCACTTTCTAATGGTTTTTGTTTGTTTGTTTGTTTGAGACGGAGTATCGCTCTGTCGCCCAGGCTGGAGTGCAGTGGCGTGATCTTGGCTCACTGCAAGCTCCGCCTCCCGGGTTCACACCATTCTCCTGCCTGAGCCTCCAGAGTAGCTAGGATACAGGCGCCCGCCACCACGCCCGGCTAATTTCTTTCCGTATTTATGGTAGAGATGGGGTTTCACCTTGTTAGTCAGGATCGTCTGAATCTCCTGACCTCATGATCTGCCCGCCTCGGCCTCCCAAAGTGCTGGGGTTACAAGCATGAGCCGCCGCGCACGGCCTAATGGGGTTATTTGGTTTTTGTTTATTCAATTGTTTAAGTTTCTTATAGACTCTGGATATTAGAAATTTGTCAGTTGCATAGTTGTGAATATTTTCTCCCATTCTGTAGGTGGTTTATTTACTCTGTTGATAGCTTCTTTTGTTGTGTGGAAACTATGTAGTTTAATTTGGTCCAACTTGTCTATTTTTGCTTTTGTTGCAATTGCTTTTGAGAACTTAGTTATAAATTATTTCCCAAGGCTGATGTCCAGAGTGGTGTTTCCAAGGTTTTCTTCTAGAATTCCTCTTTTTTTTTTTAAAGTTCTGGGATACATGTTGATATATTTTGACTGTGTCCCCAATCTCATCTTGAGTTCCCACATGTTGTGGGAGGGACCTGGTGGGAAGTAATTGAATCATGAGGACAGGTTTTTCCCATGCTGTTCTCCTGATAGTGAATAAGTCTCATGAGATCTGATAGTTGTAAAAACGGGAGGTTCCCTGCAAAAGCTCTCTCTTTGCCTGCTGCCATCCAAGTAAGATGTGACTTGCTCCTCCTTGCCTTCTGCCATGATTGTGAGGCTTCCCCAGCCATGTGGAACTGTAAGTCCATTCATAAACCTCTTTTGTAAATTGCCCAGACTCGGGTCTGTTTTTATCAGCAGTGTGAAAATGGACTAATACACATGTGCAGGATGCACAGGTTTCTTACATAGGTAAACATGTGTCATGGTGGTTTGCTGCACCTATCAACCCATCACCTAGGTATTAAGCCCTGCATACATTAGCTATTTAGCTTC
>NW_012107008.1:141838-144227 GCF_000951045.1 Mandrillus leucophaeus | reverse complement strand
GCCCGGCTAATTTTTGTATTTTTAATAGAGATGGGGTTTCACCACATTGGTCAGGCTGGTGTCAAACTCCTGACCTCCAGTGATCTACCCACCTTGGCCTTCCAAAGTGCTGGGATCACAGGCTTGAGCCACTGCACCTGGCTGGGGTTGCTTCTTGATTTGGCTCTCAGCTTGAATATTTTTGGTATATAAAACTGCTACTGATTTTTGTACATTGATTTGGTATCCTGATACTTTAGTGAAGTCAAGGATTTCTTAAACAAGACCCGAAAGTACAAACTATAAAAGATTAACAAATTTAGTATATTAAAACCATCACTTTCATTCACTGAATACATCTTAAAGAAAGTGTGACATTATAAACTGGGAGAATTACTTTCAATGGGCATAACTGTAAAAGGATTAATATTAATAATATATAAGGGTCCAGCACCATGGCTCATGCCTGTAATCCCAGTACTTTGGATGGCAAAAGCAGGAGGGTCACTTGAGTTCAGGAGTTCAGGACCAGCCTGGTCAACATGGTGAAAAATACTCTCTACTAAAAATACAAAAATTAGCCGAGTGTGGTGATGCACACCTGTAATCCCAGCTACTCAAGAGGCTGAGGCAGGAGAACTGCTTGAACCTGGAAGGCAGAGATTGCAGTGATCTGAGATTGTGCCATTGCACTCCAGCCTGGGTCCTCTGTCTCAAAAAAATAATAATAATATATAAGGAACTCCTATAATTAATAAGAAAAAGACAAATAGCCCAATTGAAAACTGGGTTAACAACATGACTAGGCATTTCACACAACGGTAAAAAACATATGGACAGTAAAAATATGAAGAGATATTCAATTTTACTGATTATCAGGAAAATAACAATCAAGACTCTAATGTTGTATCATTTTATGCCTATTTTACTGGCAAAATTAAAACAATACACTGACAATTACAAGTGTTGATGAAGAGGTAGATCCATGGAATATCTTTAAGCTTAAGAGTGGGTGTGTAAATTGATACAATCACTTTGGAAAAACACTTGACAATATCTACTAAAGCTAAATATATATGCCAAAGTGCATTCCATCCACTATTAGGAATAGACCCAAAAGAATGTACACCAAAAAAAAAAACACATACGATAATGTACATAGCAGTACTCTCCACAATGGCAAAAACATGCTAAGGAAGCAAATGCCTTTCAAGAAATGCTAGATGGGCCGAACGTGGTGGCTCATATCTGTAATCCCAGCACTTTGGGAGGCCAAGGCGGATGGATCACTTGAGGTTAGGAGTTCGAGACCAGCCTGGCCAAAATGGTGAAACCCCGTCTCTACTGAAACTACAAAAAAAATAGCTGGGTGTTGTGGCTGGCACCTGTAATCCTCACTACTTGGGAGGCTGAGGCAGGAGAATCGCTTGAACCTAGGAAGTGGAGGTTGCAGTGAGCCGAGATCATGCCACTGCACTCCAGCCTGAGAAACAGAGTGAGACCTGTCTCTTATACACATCTAGATGTGTATAAGAGACAGACATGTGTCATGGTGGTTTGCTGCACCTATCAACCCATCACCTAGGTATTAAGCCCTGCATACATTAGCTATTTAGCTTCCAGGGTTCTTATAGTTTGGAGTCTTACATTTACATCTTAATCCATCTTGAGTAAATTTTTGTATATGGTGATAGGTAGGCGTCTAGTCTTTTTCTTCTGCATATGGCTAGCAAGCTATCCCAGCACTATTTATTGAATATGGAGTTCTTTCCCTATTGCTTGTTTTTGTCTACTTTGTCAAAGATCAGATGGCTGTAGGTGTGCAGTTATATTTCTGGGCTCTCTATTCTGTTCCATTTGTCTATGTGTCTGTTTTTGTACCAGTACCATGCTGTTTTGGTTACTGTTGCCTTGTAGTATAGTTTGAACTTGGGTAATGTGGTGCCTCCAGCTTCGTTCTTTTTGTTTAGGATTGCTTTGGCTAATCAGCCTCTTCTTTTGTTCCATATTATTGGTTTTTTCTAATTCTTTGAAAAATGTTATTGGTAGTTTGATAGGAATCGAATCTATAGATTGCTTTGGTCAGTATGGCCATTTTAATGATATTGATTCTTCCAATTAATGAGCATGGAATGTTTTTTCATTTGTTTGTGTCATCTATTATTTGTTTTAGCAGTATTTTATAGTTATCCTTGTAAAGATCTTTCACCTCCTTGGTTAAATGTATTCGTAGGTATTTTGTGTGTGTGTGTGTGTGTGTGTGTGTGTGTGTGTGTGTTTTGTAAATGAGATTGCTTCTCTTTTTTTTCTTTTTTCTTTTTTTTTTTTTTTTTTTTTTTTTTTTTTTTTTTTTTTTTTGAGACAGAGTTTTGCTTATGTCGCCCAGGCTGGAGTGCAGTGGCGTGATCTT
>NW_012107008.1:138922-140257 GCF_000951045.1 Mandrillus leucophaeus | reverse complement strand
TGGCCAAAATGGTGAAACCCCGTCTCTACTGAAACTACAAAAAAAATAGCTGGGTGTTGTGGCTGGCACCTGTAATCCTCACTACTTGGGAGGCTGAGGCAGGAGAATCGCTTGAACCTAGGAAGTGGAGGTTGCAGTGAGCCGAGATCATGCCACTGCACTCCAGCCTGAGAAACAGAGTGAGACACTGTCTCAAAAAAACAAACAAACAAACAAAAAACCCTGGATAAATAAACTGAGATATATTCACATAATGGAACATTGTACAACAGTCATAAATGATGACATATAGCAACACCCAACAAATATGAATAAATCATAGCGATATTTTAAAAAGTTGTCAAAATTGTTTAAGATGATGACGCATCAAATGTTTCTAATTCCAAATGTCTTAAACTGCAATATAAGCAAAACTGGACATTTAAGCTGAGATGTAGCTGAAGAGTAGTTATGCCAGGTCACAACCTTTAGATACGCAAATTCATCTATTTTTTGAAGTATAGCAGTAGGTTGCGTGCAGTGACTCACGCCTGTATAATTCACTTATTTTTTGAAGTATAGGAGGAGGTTGCGTGCAGTGACTCACGCCTGTAATACCAGCATTTTGGGATGCCAGGGTGGGAGGATCACTTGAGGCCAGGAGTTCGAGACCAACCTGGCCAACAAAGTGAGACACTGTCTCTACTTAAAACAAAAACAAAAATAATTATGTAGATGTCGTGGCACACACCTGTAGTCTCAGCTACTTGAGGGACTGAGACAGGAGGATTACTTGAGCTCACGAGTTTGAGGCTGCAGTGAGCCATGATCATGCCACTGCACTCCAGCCTGGGCAACAGAGAAAGACCCCATCTCTAGAAAAAAATTAAATGTACACTTATCATATGAGCCAGTGATTCTACTCCTGGAAATTTATCCAAGAGAAATAAAGACATGTGTCCACAAAAAGACTTGGAAAAAAATCATGCTAATATCCCATCTCAGCCTCCTAAGTAGCTGTGACTACAGGCACATGGCACCATGCCCAGCTAATTTTTGCATTTTTATAGAGACAGGAATTCACCATGTTGCTTAGGCTGGTCTCAAACGTCTGAGCTCAACCGATTGGCCTGCTTTGGCCTGACTCAAATGTTTATCAGCAGAAAGCCAGGCGCGGTGGTTCACGCCTGTAATCCCAACACTTTGGGAGGCTGAGGCAGGTGGATCACAAGGTCAGGAGTTCGAGACCAGCCTGGCCAACACAGCAAAACCTCGTCTCTACTAAAAATACAAAAATTAGCTGGGCATGGTGGCACACGCCTGTAATCCCAGCTACTCAGGAGGCTGAGGCAGGAG
>NW_012107008.1:132137-133347 GCF_000951045.1 Mandrillus leucophaeus | reverse complement strand
GTTGCAGTGAGCCAAGATCCCACCACTGCACTCCAGTCTGGGTGACAGAGTGAGACTCTGTCTCAAAAAAAAAAAAAAAAAAAAGAAGTAGGAAGTCACCATTTTCCTGATGTTTTTCACCCAGAGGTTAAGAAATGGATCATACAAAGAGTGAATGACAGAGTCAGGAAATAGTGAGACCCTCAGAGCCATTCTGTTCATTTGCTCTTCACATAGAGACAGAATAGAAAGGAGCAACATGATATAAACCAGCACAGAGTCATAACTTTCTTGCCTCAGAAAAGTCTAAGTTTAACAACTGCCTGTTATAGAAATCTTGATGAGTCACCTGGGTCTGCTATTCTAAATTTTGAAAAAGAGGTAAGAAATCTGGTATAGAGGAAGGAGGTATTATTGCATATAGCAAGTTAGCAAGGTATCTTGGTCTGTTTTGTGCTGTATAACAGAAGACCATAGATTGGGCAATCTATAAAGAAAAGAAATTTATTTTCTCACAGCTCAGGAATCTAGGAAGTATAAGATCTGGGTGCCAGTATCTGGCAAGGGCCTTCATGCCATGTCATCCCACGGCAGAAGGGTAAAGAGAGAGAGAGTGCAAGACAGGGCCAAACCCAGTCTTTTATAAGGAGCCCAGCCCCAAGATAACAAACCCACTCCCTAAATAATGGCATTAATCCATTCATGAGGGTGGAGCCCTTGTGACTTAAACATTTCTTAAAGCTCCCAATACTGCTGCACTGGAGATCAACATATGAACTTTGGGGGATACATTCCAACCATAACACAAGGCTTCGTAGAAAAAGACTTTTGTAGCCAGAAAGAACCTTAGCTATTAAAGGTCTAATAACCCTTTCATTTCACAGAAGATACAAACGAGGCTAGGTCAAGGTCACGCACCACGGTTATGACAGGAGTGTTGGGTATCCTGACTCTCAAGCCAGTGTTTTTAGTTCTTTCTATACAGCACGAATGGTCCACTGACTACAGCTTCTAAACAAAGTACAGATGTATCCCGCACATCAATTGTTCATAAATGATTTTCCACCATAATGGCTCTTGAAAATACCTTCTTTTGGCCTGAGCGCCATGGCTCACACCTGTAATCCCAACACTTTGGGAGGCCAAGGCAGGCAGATCACCTGAGATCGGGAGTTTGAGACCAGCCTGACCAACATGGTGAAACCCCATCTCTACTAAAAATACAAAATTA
>NW_012107008.1:127499-129492 GCF_000951045.1 Mandrillus leucophaeus | reverse complement strand
TCAAAAAAAAAAAAAAAATTAGTCCGGTGTGGTGTTGCACGACTGTAGTCCCAGCTACTGGGGAGGCTGGGCAGGAGGATCCCTTGAGCCCAGGGGTTCATTACACTGAGTTACAATTTCACAACTGCACTCCAGCCTGCATGACAGAGCGAGACTCCATTTCTAAAATAAAAATAATAATAACGAATTAAGCCCTCTATTTTCCTGTGTTCAAATGCTTTCAAAATGTTCTTGTCAACAGCTTTCTCAATAAATAATGTTTTCAACTTCAAGCTCTTGACAGTTTGGTTTCATTCACTTTTGGTTTTCCCCCGTGTGCTGTCCTGAGATTGAGTAGTCCATCATCTCAGTGTTTCAGTCTAGTAAATGCTAAGTCCCTTTATTTGCAGGCCTAACACTCCCGATCAGGAGCCTGGATGTTGCAAGGACCACTGGAATGAGAACAGCGGCAATGAAAATAGGAAGGCATCTCTGGAAAAAATGTGACTCCTTGGGGTGACCGAGGCACTCATTCCATGGTGGGTTGAGATTGCGCTCCCTGAAGATTTGCCCGGAGGACCAACATACTCTTCAGGCCCCCAGAGTCATAGTAATTCCCATTCTAGCTGATTATCTGGCAAAACAACAAGGTGAGATGTTTGTTCCTCATGTGTACAGCCTCGCCTTGAGTCCTCAGATGCCTGGAGATGATTTATACCTCAAGTCCCCAGCCTTCAATGTCCTGCACCATCAAAACCATCCGCAGTCAGCTATCTGTGCCCTTTTTACACATTAATTCATTTGGTACTTGCAACACTTCGGTGCTTATTTTATACATGAGATTATCTTCTAGACTGACCCGCATTTCATTGACATTGTATTATGAAAACAACTATCCAACTGGGAATTTTTCACTAGGACAAGAAGGATTATTTTAGTGATTAGATAACTGTAAACCAGCTAGTCTTTGTGTAAATACAGATCAAAAAGAGAAAAAAAGAAGTTAAGCTTTCAATATCAGCCAGGAGAGGATTTTGTTTGTTTGTTTGTCTGTTGCTCAGGCTGGAGTGCGGTGGAGCAATCTCGTCTCAATGCAACCTCTGCCTTCCGGGTTCAAGCAATTCTCCTGCCTTAGCCTCCTGAGTAGCTGAGATTACAGGCATGCACCACTACACCTGGCTAATTTTTGTATTTTTAATAGAGACAGGGTTTCACCATGTTGGCCAGGCTGCTCTCAGACTAACCAGGAGAAAGTTTAATAAATATTCTTGCCTGAAAGTTGCCCCCACTGGATCAGATGCTGATCTATCCTGCCTTACAGAAATTCAGGAAATGAGCTTCACTTATTGCATCTCCCAACTCCTCTATCTTCATCACTCCCCATCTCTACCCTTCCCTCCCTCATCTCCTAGGAAGATTTACCTTCAGTCTTGCCCAAAAGCAGACCTATTAATTCCAGGCAGGCCTGAGGATTCTTCTCGGCACAGGCATGCACATAATGCAATTAGATTTAGTTAAGGTCTCAAAACCTAGCATCCCCTGCAATTATAACAAGGCAGAGCATGTGCACTTACGGGCCAATTACTCTCAAGAAACTTTACAGATATTGTCTCATTTTTTCAACATTGTATTGAAAGAGGTAGGGGCCGGGTGCAGTGGCTCACACCTGTAATCCCAGCACTTTGGGACGCCAAGGTGGGTGGATCACTTGAGGCCAGGAGTTCAAGACCAGCCTGGCCAACATGGCAAAACCCATCTCTGCTAAAAAGAAAATATGAAAATTAGCCAGCTGTAGTGGCACACGCCTATAGCCCCAGCTACTCGGGAGGCTAAGGCATGGCAACTGCATGAGTCTGGGAGGTGGAGGTTGCAGTGAGCCAAGATCCCACCACTGCACTCCAGTCTGGGTGACAGAGTGAGACTCTGTCTCAAAAAAAAAAAAAAAAAAAAAAGAAGTAGGAAGTCACCATTTTCCTGATGTTTTTCACCCAGAGGTTAAGAAATGGATCATACA
>NW_012107008.1:123409-124228 GCF_000951045.1 Mandrillus leucophaeus | reverse complement strand
CAACAAGACTCTGTCTCAAAAAAGAGAAAAAAAAAAAAAGTAAAAGGAGATGGTACTTAGAAAGTTCCTGGTCCAGGAATTTCATCTAATGGGTAATCAAAAATGTTGGCTCTTTAAATCAAAGCAAAAAAAAATTTTTTTCATGTTGGTTCCTTCTCTGTCTCTCTCTCACTCATTCTTTCTCTTTCATCCTAAATATAGAAACTTTTACCCTCTTCAGCACCTTGCTGGCATCTTTGTAGAAGATTTTAAAGGATATGCGCACTGGAGAAGACAACAGTTTCTGGATTCTAACTGATTTTGCTTTAAAGAAATTTTTTGTGCCTCACTGCTGTGAGGAATGGGAGTCTATTCTAGTCAGCTATGGAAAGAAACAAAATTGAACTTATAGAATAAGCTGATGAAATCATTGGTTTAGGCAATGGCAGTCTATAGTATGCCGAGCAATACCTCCCTGGTGTGGCAGCAATATGGTCCTATACAGCCCTTGCAGATTTAAAGCATCAAACAAAAGACCAACAGATATTTACAGATTCTAAAATGATACTACTCAGAAGGATGAAGGGGGAGGATCACTTGAGGATAGAAATTTAAGACCAGCCTGGGCAACAGAGTGAGGTCTCATCTTTAAAAAAAGAGGCCAGGTGCAGTGGCTCATAGTGAAACCCCGTCTCTACTAGAAACACAAAAATTAGCCAGGTATGGTGGTGGGCGCCTATAGTCCCAGCTACTGGGAGGCTGAGGCAGGAGAATCGCTTGAACCTGGAGGGCGGAGGTTGCAGTGAGCCAAGACTGCACCACTGCACTCCAGCCTGGGTG
>NW_012107008.1:105910-119224 GCF_000951045.1 Mandrillus leucophaeus | reverse complement strand
TGGTGACGCATGCCTGTTATCCCAGCTACTCAGGAGGCTGAGGCAGGAGAATCGCTTGAACCTGGGAGGCAGAGGTTGCGGTGAGCCGAGATCGCGCTATTGCACTCCAGCCTGGGCAATGAGCAAAACTCCATCTCAAAAGAAAAAAGAAAGAAAAAAAAATACCTTCTTTCTCAGTTATGCGGTAAAGCAGTAAGTCAGCAGGCCCAGGTGGTTCAGGCACTACACATTCCAAAGAAAGTCCTGTCTTCAGGAGGACTGGCCCTTGACTCACTCCAAAAAGATAAACTCTGAGCCCTCAGAATAACAAGCCTATTAAGAATGTTTTTCTATTGCTGAAGCCTTGGGTCATTTTGTGTCAATGTGAGTTCTGAGGAGCAGTGTCTGAGAAGCTAAGGTCAGTGGGTGCTGCATGTCTATGTGACTGACCCCAATAAAAACCCTAAACGCCAAGGCTTGGGTTAGCTTCCCTGATTAACAACACTTTGCACGCGCTGTCACACATCCTTGCTGGGGAAGTAGGCAGTGTCCGCGTGAGTCCACTGAAGAGGACAACTGGAAGTTTCTACCCAATATTTCCTGGATTCCACCCTATGTGCCTTTTCCCTTTGCCAATTTTAACCTGTATCCTTTCACAGTAATAAACCATATCGGTGAGTATAATAGCTTTTCTGAGTCCTTTGAGACCTTCTAGTAAATCACTGAGTCTGAGAGTGGTCTTAGGAACCCCCAGGATATCAATATACAGTTTTTTTGCTCTAAAACACTCTAAATAAATGCACTATCAGAATTGATCTTTCAACACTACAACTTCAGGCAAAGAGACACTCACCAATTTACAAAACAAAACAGAAGACATATAGGACAAAAGTGAACTGTGTTTGGATGAACTCAAAATGTTTTTTTTGGGTACATGCACCAACTGAGTAGGAATAAAAGGAAACATCTTGAGAGACTTCATTCTGTGTGGATGAATGAGTACCATTTCCATGAGTTTAGCCTTTATTGTGCCCTGAAGAAGTTTTCCTGCACTGTAACTTTATTTTTGTAGTTTGAGTGCAAAGCAGTAATAATCCCCAGAAAAGGTGAAAATTGGTCAAGAAAATGGTACAGAAAGAATACACTTTGCGAAGAATGATGCTCTCAGACCTCTCCTATCAACCAACACTCCACCACTGGCAAGTTCAAAAAACTTGTGTTTGTGATGTGGCATAGTGTGCACAATATTTTTTCATATGCTTTCTGTTTTATAGTAAAGAATTTGACTGGCTTTTGTCTCTGGTTCCTAGGAGGCAGACTCAAAATGATTGGAATTCCCTAACTAACAGGGGTATCTTTGTTTTTCATGAGCCTCTTGGATCACACCTGAATTTATGCTGGAAGATGAGATGACTCAAGATGGAGGCCAGTTACCAGCAAGACCAACCATGTGATTAGATAGTTGGTGCTTTGAGTCAGCCTGACCTCCAGAGTAAGGGGTAGGGGTGGAGATTTAGTTCAATCACTTGCCCAGTGATTCAATCAATTATACATATATCATAAAACCCCAACAAAAACTTTAGATACTGAAGCATGGTGAAGCATCCTGGCTGGTGAACATATCAATGTGTTGAGAGGGTGACACACCCTGATTCCACAATGCAGGACATAAAAGCTTCGCATCCAGGGCCCTCCTAGACCTTACTTTATGTGTCTCTCCATTGGCTGGTCCTAACTTGTATCTCATAATACAACACAATTGTAAATACAGCATTTTCCTGAGTAATGTGAGTCATTCTAGCAAAACGGCAAACCTGAAGGAAACCCCTGAGTTTTTTTGGTTTTGTTTTGTTTTATTGAGACCAAGTCTCACTCTGTTGCCTAGGCTGAAGTGCAGTGGCACCATCTCAGCTCACTGCAACCTCTGCCTCCCAGGTTCAAGTAATTCTCGTGCCTCAGCCTCCCAAGTAACTGGGATTACAGGCGACGGCCACCATGCCCTGCTAATTTTTGTATTTTTAGTAGATATGGGGTTTCACCATGTTGACCAGGCTGCTCTCGAACTCCTAACCTCAGGTGATCCACCTGCCTCAGCCTCCCAAAGTGCTGGGATTACAGGTGTGAGCCACCATGCCCGGACAAACCCCTAGATTTGTAGCCAATTGACTGGGGACTCCCAAAGTGTGACTGGCATCAAAAGTGAGGACAACCTCGTTTGGGATCATGCCCTTTAACTTGTGGGGTCTTCTCTAACCCTAGTTAGTGCAAGAATTGAATTTCAATATACCAGTTGGGGTCAGAATACTTTCGAATTATTGTACATTACTTTTATTAGCTTTTTTTCAGTTTAACTAGTATATTCTTCTTTTTGTGAAAAGTACTCAAGTACCTTGTAGTGTCATAGAAAAAAAAATTTTTTTCTGAAAACTTAATGGAATTTTTTCACTTAATAGCTTTTAACTTGGTGGTGGAGTTTTCAGGAACAAATTAAAGTCATTAACAAAGAGCAAGTGTATTTAGAAAAATCTATAATGAAGGACACAAATGAGAAATGGTCATTGTCATCATGCTTTGCTCCCTTGGCAGTAAAGAAGCTATGGCGCTCAGAAATCAGATATTGAAGTCTCCTGACCATGTAGAAAATTTTATAGAAAACTGTGTTTAAAGAGATTACCCTGGCCTGGCATGGTGACTCATGCCTGTAGTCCTAGCATTTTGGGAGGCCAAGGCAGGTGGATCTGTTGAGCCCAGGAATTTAAAGCTAACCTGGGCAACATGGCAAAACTTTATCTCACCAAAAATACAAAAATTAGCCAGGCTGGTGATGCATGCCTGTGGTCCCAGATACTTGGGAGGCTGAGATGGGACGATTGCATTGAGCCTGGGAGGTTGAGGCTGCAGTAAGCCAAGATCACACTACTTCACTCCAGCCTGCATGACACAGTGAGACCCTGTGAAAGAAGAGAGAGAGAGAGAGAGAGAGAGAGAAAGAAAATTACCAAAAGAAAATACAAAAAATAAAAAAAAATAGGCCAGGCATGGTGGCTCATGCCTGTAAACCCAGCACTTTGGGAGACCAAAGCAGACGGATCACTTGAGGTCAGAGGTTTGCCAACATGGCAAAACCCCGTCTCTACTAAAAATATAAAAATTAGCTGGGTGTAATAGTGCACACCTGTAATCCCAGCTACTCCGGAGGCTAAGGCAGGAGAATCTCCTGAACCCAGGAGGCAGAGGCTGCAGTGAGCCAAGATCGCACCACTGCACTGCAGCCTGGATGACAGAGCTAGAATCAAAAAAAAAAAAAAAAAAAAGAAAGGTGACTTCTCCCCAAGAGTCCTGACAACACCAACAATTAAACCACACTGGGCAGAGGACTATTCAGAATTTCAGAAGCTATACTTAACAGAACTGGCCTAAGACAAAATTATACAATGGTAAAGTTTGTCTCCTATATCCTTTTTACATTGGGTCAGCACCCCTTGGATTTCTCAAGCATGTCAGCACTATTGGAGTGGACCATCTTTTGGCCTCGGTTCCAAATATGCATTAGTTTTTATAAACCCTATCTTTTTGTGGTTGTCTGAATATGTCGTCTGTGCTAGAGGCCCACACTTAGTCTTCATGAATGTTAATAAGAGTTAATTACCATCAAAGGAAGAACAGATGCACAAGTGTCATCATGAAATGGGAAGTGTGGGTGTGTGAAAAGAAAATCCAGGGTGAATCAGAACTCAGTCTATGAAATTCAACTAAATAGACTGCCAAGAGACAAGTTTCTTTTCTTTTTATTTTAGCCTCTTATTGATTTGTCTGTGCTGCCAGGAATTTCACCACTCCATCAACTTGTCCCTTAATATGCGATCTTGTTATTATTTAGGAAATGAAATGAAAACCTCCTTTGGCATTAAAATAATGAGATATTACTCTTTGTGGGCAACTGTTAGGGGTTTTAGTAACCCACATATCTTTGGTTCCCTGGGTAAAGGCTTATTGATTTTTCTAGCACTTGCTGTTAATGCTTGATGTTTGGCAATGGAGTCTCAGTCTACACGAGGGAGCTGTTTACATGGTCAGCATAATTATTATTGGGTTGTACAATGTACATGAAGCTATTGGAACTTATACTCTTACAACACTATTATTAAACTAAACCATTTTTTTTTTATTTCATTGCTGTTACAGTTAAGGTCATAAACACACCTACGATGATCCCATTCGAACCTAGATTACATACAGTAAGAAGTTACAAAGTCAGCTCCGAATGCGGGCCTGTCCTAAAATGTGTTCAGAGAGACCAGAGGGATCCTGCATTACTGGTGGTAGAACCACTGTAAGATGCAAGCAGGAAAAAGGTGTGATTTTTCTCTTAACACCAGTCTCTTTCTCTCCCTGCTTCTCCAGATACTTCACTTTCCTGCCTTTTTTCCAGACCTTAGCAACTCTAGCCCATAGTCTCTATCAATGGAAATGTAGTCCCTTTCCTATTTGTCAGTGATGTTATGTAAGTATTTCAAGGTTATCTGAATTAATCAAGGTTTTACAATAAACCTTTAGTGGCAGCCTGCTGGGTCTGGTGAGCTGACTCGGAACAAAGCACTGGTGAGGAGGGGTCACCCACGAAGAAATTGGAAGGCCTGAGGAAAGAACAGAAATCAAGGAAGATGACCAGATTGTATATGTCCAAAGTGAAGGCAAAGTTGGTCATTTAGGCTTAGAGCACAGCTTCCTGAAATGTGTCCTTTGGACCCTTGGAACAGGGTCCACTTGAGGTCCACACCAGCCACTTCTAGAGCCAGAGACTTTGAGTCCTTGCCCCAGGATCAGTGGTTCTCAAACTACACAGCTATACGGGCAGCCAGGGGTCTCTTTCTTTTTCTTTTTTTTCTTTTTTGAAACGGAGTCTCGCTCTGTCGCCCAAGCTGGAGTGCAGCAGCGCGATCTCCGCTCACTGCAAGCTCTGCCTCCCGGGTTCACGCCATTCTCCTGCCTCAGCCTCCCGAGTAGCTGGGATTACAGGCACCTCCCACCATGCCTGGCTAATTTTTTTGTATTTTTAGTAGAGACAGGGTTTCACTATGTTGGCCAGGCTGGTCTTGAACTCCTGACCTCAGGTGATCCACCCGCCTCAGCCTCCCAAAGTGCTGGGATTACAGGTGTGAGCCACTGTACCTGGCATCAGGGATCTCTTTCTAAGGGGCCTAATAGGAGCAATGAAGTGGGTGAGTGAAAGAAGAAGGGGAAGGCATTATAGTTCTACAGGCCTTCAATATTTCTGTCCCATAAACTAATAATGGGAATCCACCATTTGTTTATAGCAGTCAGAAGGTCTAGTCTAGAATCTGCTCAAAGTGTGGTCACCATCGACATACATAATAGGCTGAATTTAACAAAAGGAGTTTCACCAAAGGAAGCCAGTTCTGGCTTCTCTAAATTATTTCCTGGCTGAGCACAGTGGCTCACCCCTGTGATCCCAACACTTTGGGAGGCCAGGGAGGGAGGATTGCATGAGCCCAGGAGTTCCAGACCAGCCTGGGCAACATGGTGAGACTTCCATCTCTATGGAAAATTTTATAAAAATTAGCTGGGCATTGTGGTGCACACTTACGGTCCTAGCTACTTGGGGTCTGAGGTAGGAGGATTACTGAGCCCAGGAGGTTGAGGTTGCAATAAGCCATGTTTGTGCCACTAAACGCCAGTCTGGGTGACAGAGCAAGGCCATGTCCAAAAAAAAAAAAAAAAAAAAAATTCTAATTTAGCAAATGACTTTATGTTCAAGACATTAAATGATAATTACCTCATCTAGATTAAGCTTGTGACTTTCTGCCTCTATTCTTTTAAAATTCTAAAAGATAGAAGATAACTGGAACTAGCACACATAAGCTAGGCTAATTTTTGGACCCTGTATAGCCTTGATTCCTACACACACATATTACAAACTGAGCCTTTTATGTTCTACATTAACCTTCCTGAGAACCAGCTAATAGTACAGCCTTTTTTTTTTTTTTAAAGTGGTACAAACACGATTCATTGAAACCTGGACCTCTTGGGCTCAAGTGATCCTCTCACCTCAGCCTCCTGAGTAGCTGAGACTACAGACATGCACCACTACGCCTGGCTAATTGTTTTGGGGTACTTTTGTTTAATTTTGGTAGATATGGGGTCTCCTGATGTTGCCCAGACTGATCTGGAACTCCTGGCATCAAACGATCCTCCTGCCTCAACCTCCCAAAAGGCTAGGATTACAGGCATGAGCCACTGTGCCTGGCCTCTTTTTTTCAATTTTTGTGGATATTGAGGAAATTAAAATACTTTATTATACCCTTCTTAATCGTACTACTAGAAGTGCTTTTTCTCTGCCTACCTAAACCCAAATCCCTAATATACCAATTACCATTAAAGATAGTTTTAAAGAATGATATCCTAGCAGAGGTTATGCAAGCAGTCTGCTTTAAAACTGTTGAAGGCCGGGCATGGTGGCTTATGCCTTGATTACGGTTTGTGGGCTCTGTGTCCCCACCCAAATCTCATCTTGAAATGTACTTCCATAATCCCCACATGTTGTGAGAGGGACCCGGTGGGAGATAACTGAATCATGGGAGCGTTTCCCCCATACTTTCTCGTGGTAGTGAATAAGTATCACGAGAATTGATGGTTTTATAAGGGATTTCTGCTTTCATGTCTTCTTCATTTCTCGCTTGCCGCTGCCATCTAAGAAGTGCCTTTCGCCTTCCACCATAATTGTGAGGCATCCCCAATCACTTGGAACTGTGAATCCAATAAACCTATTTTTTTTTTCCCAGTCTTGGGTATGTCTTTATCAGCAGTGTGAAAATGAACTAATACACACCTGTGATCCCAGCACTTTGGGAAGCTGAGGTGGGAGGATCCCTTGAGGTCAGGAGTTCGAGACCAGCCTGGCAAACATGGTAAAACTCCATCTCTACAAAAATTAGCCAGGTGTGGTGGTGGGCACCTGTAATCCCAGCCACTTGGGAGGCTGGGGCAGGAGAATCGCTTGAACCTGGGAGGTGGAGGTTGCAGTGAGCTGAGCTTACATCCTCTGCATTCCAGTCAGAGCCAGACTTCATCTCAAAAACAATACATAATAAAATTTAAAAAAATAAAACTGTTGGGGGCATTAGCCACACAAATAACTGTCTAAAAGGCAGGGTCTCTGGTTTTTGTTGTTTTTGTTTTTACAGTTTTATTGGTTTTATTTAAATCCCAATAAAACAAACACATTCGCTGTCTATTCACTTTCTGCACTGTGTAGGCTGGCACTGGCATTGGTGACTCTGATGACCACCTGAGCTGCTCTTTCTAAGATGGCTTTGTAGTTCTTGGAGGAAACATCATGAGTGATCTCAACACAGTAAGATTTGTTACACATCAGCAGTACTTCTAGTTCCTTAACATTGTGGACCAGGAACTTCCAGAAGCCACTGGTCAGTATGTGCTTTGTCTTTTTTTTTTTGTTTCTCCCATAACCAATGTTGGGCATAGATCTGGCCCTCGAACCTTCTATGAACCATGTTGCCAATACCTCTGTGTTTCCACCAGTTACACTTAATTTTGACATATCAGTCTGACTGGTGCCCAGTGAACTTCTTGGTGCTCTTTTTGACGATCTTGGGCTTCACAAGGGGTCTGAGGATGGCCATGATGGAGGAGATGGGTGTCACCTCCATAGGCTAGTGCCAAAGAAAAGAGCTCAGGTCTTTCTGTAATGGTAAAAGAGGACCCAGAAAAAGTGAAAAAGCAATGATGCCCAACCAAATTCAATAAATTTTTACTGCATGCCTGCCCTGTGAAACATGTTATGTCACTATCAGGATCTAGATTGAGTGGAATTAATTCAGAGAACACCAAAGATCACTCTAAATCATGTCTTAGAGAAACAGTTGAAATAATCAGAGATGGTTATACTGGAAATAAGAAGATTCTAGGAATATATGAGAGCCTTCATGCCTAAATATTTAGCCCCTTTTTTTTTTTTTTTTTTTTTGCAGAGATTACACTTGGTTTGTACAGGACAACACAGAATTAGTATCAATGAGTATCAGTCAAAATCAGTAGAACGAAATCATAGCAACCTAAGAAAAACCTTACTATCAAAGCAATCTAAAAATAGAATGAGCTGTTTTAGGAGGAGCAGAAGCCTCGCTAGCAATATTGGTACCAGGGACATTATATACTGCAGTCTCTGGATACTCAATCTCTAAATGAGTCTTAATCAGACACTGCTGCAAATCAAATCTTAAATCACATCACCCAAAGTCAAATGCTGCTAACATAATGACATGTTTCCTTCTGATTTTTTTTCCCTGTGTAGTTTAACATAATAAAATTGTAGCACATATACAATCTTTCACTTTTTATAAAAAATTATTTCTTTCGGCAATTTTGTAGACTACCAATATTTACCAAAGCTTTCACTTTTTTTTTTTTTTTTTTTTTGAGACAGGGTCTCACTCTGTCTCCCAGGCTGGAGTACGGTGGCATGATCTTGATTTACTGCAACCTTCCTTTTCCAGGTTCAAGCGATTCTTGTGCCTCAGCCTCCCAAGTAGCTGGGATTACAGGTGCACACCACCACACTCAACTGATTTGTGTATTTTTAACAGAGATAGGGTTTCACCATGTTGACCAGGCTGGTCTCGAACTCCTGGCCTTGTGATCCACCCGCCTTAGCCTCCCAAAGTGCTGGGATTACAGGTGTGAGCCACCACGCCCAGTCAGCTTTCACTTTTTGTTGAACATTTACAGTTTAGTGGTAAGAGCAGTTTTCAAGACACACTACCTGGTTGAATCTCTCTTACTAGTTATACAATCTTGGGAAAGTTACTTATTCATTGTGCCTCAGTCACCTCACTTGTAAAATGGGAACTGTACCTCAGGGAGTTGTTGTATTAAAGGAGATTCCATAGCCAAAATGTTTGTGTTCCCCATAAAATCCACATGTTGAAAACCTAGCCTATGGGTTCTAGGAGGTGGGGCATTTTGGACAGAGATTAGGCCATGAGAGGTCAACCCTTATGGGATTAGTCCCCTTATAAAATAAGCCCAGGAAAGCTCATTTGCCCTATCCACCATGTAAGGACACAATGAGAAGGCACCATTTATGAGTCAGGAAACAGCTCTCATCAGACATGAAATCTACCAGCACCTTCATCTCGGACTTCCCAGCCTCCAGAACTGTGAGAAATAAATGTCTGTTATTTAAGCCACTCAGTCTACTTGATTTTGTTACAGTGGCCCAAAGACACTAAGACAGAATCCAAACCTAAGAATATATCCTCTGCCAGAGTAGTGGCTCACACATGTAGTCCCAGCAAGAGGATCACTTGAGGCCAGGAGTATAAGGCCAACCTGGGCAACACTGCAAGACCCTGTCTCTACAATAAATTTTGAAAAAGAAAGAATAGATCCTCTATGTTCCAATGGTTGTTTGGGCCTCTCCTATAGCACCTACTATCTTTTGCCATCAACACTTATTGAGCTTTTACTAGGCAATTTAGTTCAATTCCCCAACAAATGAGGACCTATTAATCTACAAGGCATCTTGCTATGTGCTTGGTATACATGTAAATATGAAAGGAAACATTTACTCCTGCCCTCAAGTAAGTAAGTGATCTTTGGGAATAAGAGATGCACAGTCCTTTAACCTTACAATAAGTGTGTTATGAATATTAAGAGCATAAGCACTGATGTCAGACAGACCCAGTTCCAGTCATTTTGTCTCTTTCTTTGGGAGACCTTGAAAATTACTTAATCTCTAAGCCTCAGTTTCCTTGGTTATGTAATGATGATAACATCTACTGAAAAGTACTCCAAGACTTGAAAAAGGCAATGTGCATAAAGCACTTAGCATAATGTCTGGCACATGACAAATTTTAAAACAGAATATTTATCAAGTAAGCATTATTCAACCCCTACTAGAAAAGCCAGACCACCTATCCACAGCAGCCTTCCCACTTACTACCACCATGTACGCACAGGGATAGGACTGGCTAGGAGGTATTTCCCTTCCATTACCTAAGGCACTGCACGTCTCTTACGGAATTTACACCAGGCCATCCCACTAGACCAGAGCCCAGCTCATCCAAGAGACTCTCATGACCAAATCAAACACATCTCACACCTTTGTGGACCTAACTTACCACTACATATGTAAGCTTCTCTCAACATCTCCCAAACTTTTTTTACATTTGCTTAGCTGACACAGCTTCTCATCTACTCTATCTGCAATACCAGCTCATCCCATTACCAATAAATGTTTTTTACATCCTCAACCTCATCTCCCAATATTCTTCCCACCTCCTTACCCAGACTGAAACCTGGTTCTTTCCTAGACTCTTCCCCAACACCAACTTTATCATCACATACACCTGGGGTTCAGGGTTAGGCGCATAGGTGGATTTACTATGAAGCTTATGAAACTTAAGCTCCAGTGTCCCTATCTTCTACAAGCTCCTTCTAAGGGAAACATACCAGGAATGCGTTCAATTATGTTTTCAAAAAATTGGCGGCCAGGTGCAGTGGTTCATGCCTGTAATCCTAGCACTTTGGGAGGCTGAGGCAGGTGGATCACCTCAGGTCAGGAGTTCGAGAGCAGCCTGGCCAACATGGTGAAACCTTGCCTCTACTAAAAATACAAAAAATCAGCCAGACGCTGGCAGATGCCTGTAATCCCAGCTACCTGGCAGGCTAAGGCAGGAGAATCGCTTGAACCCAGGAGGCAGAGGTTGCAGTGAGCTGGAATCATGCCACTGTACTCCAACCCAGGCAACAGAGCAACACTCCATCTCAAAAGAAAAAAAAAAAAAAAGGCTGGGCGCGGTGGCTCATGCCTACAATCCCAGCACTTTGGGAGGCTGAGATGGGCAGATCACCTGAGGTCTGGAATTCGAGAACAGCCGTTGACCAGCACGGAGAAACCCCGTCTCTACTAAAAATAGAAAACGAGCCGAGCATGGTGGCACATGCCTGTAATCCTAGCTACTCAGGAGGCTGAGGCAGGAGAATTGCTTGAACCCAGGAGGCGGAGGTTGCAGTGAGCCAAGATCACACCACTGCACTCCAGCCTGGGCAACATGAGCGAAACTCCATCTCAAAACAAACAAACAAACAAACAAACAAAAACTGGCAAAGATAATTTAGCTGCAGCCAGTTAAGATGCTCATTCCAGCTTCTCTTCTGTCACACTTCCCCTCCTCTCAGATGAAACTGGGGTTACCAATTCTGTCTTAATCAGAGGCACACAATATAGTTGATCACTCACTCTCTGCTTAAAACAGATTCTATTTGGATGTATAAGACATGTCTCAAAGTCAACATGTCCAAACTGAACTTTCTATTCTTCCCAAATCTGGGAAGACCTATCTGAACAGTAATTCTATCCTTCCAGTTGCTCAGGCCAAAATCCTTGGAGTCATTCTTAGACTGGGTCTCATTCTGTTGCCCAGGTAGAGTGCAGTGGCACAAGCCTCCCAAGTAGCTAGGCATGCACAACCACACCCGGCTAATTTTCTCTTTTAAATTTTTGCTATACTCCCGCCTAGGCCTCCCCAACTGCTGGGATTACAGGAGTGAGCCACTACGCCCAGCCCCTAGGAGTCATTATCTACTCCTATCTCCCATATCGGTTCCTTCAACAAACCTTGTCTCCCACGGTAAGGCTGGTTGCAGTGGCACTCGCCTGTAATCCACTTTGGGAGGCCAAGGCAGGCTGATCACTTGAACCCAGGAGTTCAAGACCAGCCTGGACAACAAACCCCGTCTCTACTAAAAACACAAAATATTATCCTGGCATGGTGGTGTACACCTGTAGTCCCAGCTGCTCAAAAGGCTGAAGTGGAAGGATAGCTTGAGCCCAGGAGATTGAGGCTGCAGTGCACCACTGCACTCCAGCCTGGGTGATAGAGCAAGACCCTGTCTAAAAAAAAAAAAAAAAAAAAAAAAGTAGTGACTATCTCAACCACTCCCATCTATCCTAATGCAAGCCAAAATCACTTGCCTAGACTATTGCAATAGCTTTATTTCTACCTCTGCCTCACTGAAATATGTTTGGTTCTTAAGAACTTAGTTCTCTGCTGGGCACAGTAGTGCACACCTGTTGTCCCAGCTATTTGGGAGGCTGCAGGAGGATCACTTGATCCCAAGAGTTCAGACTAACCTGGACAGCACAGTAATACCCCACCTCTACGAAAATAAGTTTCCAAATGGATGCTAATCTCACAATATCTAACTATAACCTACAAGGCTACCACAGACCCTGACCGACTTTCTCACTCTTCATCCACAACTTTGCTATTTCTGATTCCATTCAGGAATTCTCTTCCCCACACAATCTATGCTGTCACGTCTATTAAGTTCAAAAGCCAAATATAAGTATGGCTTTCTTCTCTGACCTCAACATCTAGCACATATACCTCTTTTACCCTGCTTTTCTTCAAATACCGCACATTATCATGTATTGCTGCTCTATCAACACATAAATTCAATAGAGAACTTTTCATTCACTACAGAATTCTGTCTGGCATATAGGAACTCAAGTATTTGTACTATTATTGTCCACAAGTGGTAGAACACTACTTTCCAAACCTGGATCACATAGGGGCTCTTGTTCAAATGTACACCAATTCAGGAGGCACAGGGTATACCCAAACAGGGCATTTCTAATAGACTTCCAGATGACAACATGTCAAGTCCCAAGAATTTTCACCTACCTTCATTTATTCCATCTCATGTCAGTCACCTGCATTACCAATGTTAAAGCAACCACACACTACACCTACACTTCACCTTTTACTGAGTCCCTCAGTATACGTCTTTCAGGACCATGATTTTTTTTTTATTTTCATTTTATTTTTTTTTTTGAGACGGAGTCTCGCGCTGTTGCCTGGGCTGGAGTGCAGTGGCCGGATCTCAGCTCACTGCAAGCTCCGCCTCCCGGGTTTACGCCATTCTCCTGCCTCAGCCTCCCGAGAAACAGGGGTTACAGGCGCCCCGCCAACTCACCCGGCTAGTTTTTTGTATTATTTTAGTAGAGACGGGGTTTCACCGTGTCCGCCAGGATGGTCTCGATCTCCTGACCTCGTGATCCACCCGCCTCGGCCTCCCAAAGTGTTGGGATTACAGGCTTGAGCCACCGCGCCCGGCCAGGACCATGATTTTTTACAATTTGGACAACCCCTCCAAATACTCCCAACTGCTTTTCTCCACAAATATGAACATGCACACATTGACAGATAAGACCCTGTATCTCCAAAAGTGTGTGAACATATATAAATTCCTTAAAACATTTTTTTCTCATCCTAACACAGTGAAATC
>NW_012107008.1:100941-105103 GCF_000951045.1 Mandrillus leucophaeus | reverse complement strand
GGCTTTTTCAAATGTTTATTTTATGTACAAAGAACTATCATGGTTTTTCATTGAGTAGATGCCTTGGATAATCCTTTGAAGGAAGATGACTCATAAACAGAAGGGTTTTTTCAAATGTTTATTTTATGTACAAAGAACCCTCATGGTTTTCAGATGGCCTTGGATAATGCTTTGAAGGAAGATCATTTAGTCCAACTGAAAAAAAAAAAAGCAGATAATGATTTATTTCAAAATGCTTTAATCTCTACTTGATTCTCACAAAAAAAAAAAAAAAGGCTCATTATAGAATGTTTAACTGGACCTCTGACCTACCCAAACTAACCACACCAGGTTCTACATAGTTTAAATATTTACTGAATGCCTACTCCAGAATCAACTATGTTTTAGAATGATTTTTGGTAATGGCTATCCCGCTTCTTCCATCAAAGTAATGTTTCCCAAAACAAAACACTAGTAAATAAATGATCTTTACCAAATGCACAGGATAGTTTTTCAGTAGGCAACTATAATTACACTGTTCATATTTTTTTTTTTTATTTTTTTGAGACAGTCTCGCTGTCTCCCGGACTGGCGTGCAATGGAGTTATCTCCACTGATTGCAACCTAAGCCTCCTGGGTTCAAGCGATTCTCCCATCTCCGCCTCGTGAGCAGCTGAGACCACAGGCGCGGGCCACCATACAAGGCTAATCTTTGTGGAGACAGGTTTTCGCCATATTGGCAAGGCTTCTCGCGGAAATCCTGGGCTCAAGAGATCCGCCCACCTTGTCGGCCTCCCAAAGTGCTGGCATTTAAGGCGTGGGGCACCTCGCCTGGCCCACAGTTTATCTAGGACACAGAGCTAGGGCGTGGGCCAAGGTCCATTTTCTTATGTGTAATATACCTCTCGAATTAGGCGAACCTTCTAATTTTAACAAGAAGCACATACTGAAGTATTTGTTCAAGGCTGTCAAGCCTGAATTTAAAGGTACTTTATCTGTCCCTGCTGCATTGCAGAATCCATATTAACAATTTACAACAGGGCGCCAAGTGGCTCACGCCTGTAATACCAGCACTCTGAGGGGTCAAGGCGGCTGATCTCCCGAGGTCAGGAGCTCAAGACCAGCTTGGTCAACATGGCGAAACCCCATCTCCACAAAAAATAAAAACAGGCCGGGCGTGGTGGCAGACGCCTGTAATCCCAGCTCCTCGGGAGGCTGAGGCAGGAGAATTGCTTGAACTCGGGAGGGGGAGGTTGCAGTGAGCTGAGATCACACCACTGCACTCCAGCCTGGGCAACAGACGGAGACCCAGTTTCCAAAAAAAAAAAAAAAAAATTTTACATCATTATAGAACAGTATTGTCCAATACAAAATAATTAAGAATCAAAAAGCTGGTGAATTTATCTCAAGGAGTCAATAATAAATTCGTTTTCACCTTTAAAAAACCCCAAATTACTATTTAAAAGATTTTTAGAAGCCAAAAGTTTCATATAAACATTTGCTTAAGGTGATCAAGAGATAGAAGCACTAAATAGCGGACCCTTGTTTGCTGAATCTTAATAGCTTTCTGACCCCAAACTTTTAGTTCATTCCAGTATATGACCCTATCAAACACTTAGGGTGGCCGGGCGCGGTGGCTCACACCTGTAATCCCAGCACTTTGAGAGGTGGGCGGATCACGAGGTCAAGAGTTCGAGACCAGCCTGACCAACATGGTGAAACCCTCTTCTAAAAATTAAAATTAAAATGAGCCGGGCATGGTGGCGAGCGCCTGTAATCCCAGCTACCCAGGAGGCTGAGGCAGGAGAATCGCTTGAACCGGGGAGGCGAAGGTTGCAGTGAGCCGAGATCATGCCATTACACTCCAGGTTGGGTGAGTGCGACTTCGTCTCAAAAAAAAAAAAAAAAACCTGGGGTCAGTGGTTAATACATTTATTTGGTTAGAAAATATCTAGGTAAAGCCGCGCGTGGTGGCGAAAGCCTTTAGTCCCAGCTACTCGGAACGCCAAGGCAGTAGGATCGCCTGAGACCAGGAGTTCGAGGTTGCAGTGAGCCAAAACACCACCACTGCACTCCAACCTGGGCGACCGAGAGAGACCCTGTCTCGAGAATAGGTACTTATAAGATCGATAAGTGAAAGAAATGTAAAACAACTTTAATAGCCTCTGTAAAGTGAATAATTTCACCCAACACAATACATGGCACCTAAAACTGACTAAGCTATCTATGTAAAAGGAGGTAGGAAAGACTAAGTCCTTCACCTTCTCCATTCTATTAATCTGATTGTCCAAACCATCAACACTGTCACCAGCTACCAACTAAAAAAGAGGAAAAGCTCTTGGTCGAATTCTCAGATTTACCACCCCAGGGAAGATTTGTCGGTTGTCTTTCGCAGAAAAAATAAAGAACCACCACGACCTCCGCCCACACAAACATGGAGAACGCCCGCAGACGCCTACCTTAATGAAACCGATATCCTTCGCGTACTGACGGAAACACTGGCGGCACATATTGAGGCCATATTTCCGGATCAGACCGTGACGGTTTGAACACACGCGACTGTAAGAAAAAAGACAGCGGCTTTGCGGATCACAGAAATTACAAGACTCCGCACTCAGACGGCTACTACCCGCATCCCGGGACTCCCAGGCCCCAGCACAGGCCTGTAATGGCGGCACCAGCGGCTCCCAGTCGGCCTGCTCCCTCGTGCAGCCCGTGATCTCCTCTACTTGAGATTTTAAACAGCCTAGCGCTCCATGGCAACGCTTCCCCAAAATCACAAACTATTTCTCACCAAGAGCGAGAACCCTGGCCGAATTTTCGCGGGTGGCTCCAGTACAGCTGCTGGTGACCCATCTTGCTCTCCGAAGTGCAACGAGGTAAAAGGAAGGAGCTTGCCCACGCATGCGCTCTTCAAATTTTTGAGACAGTTTACCCAGAATGCAGTGCTCAAAGGAAACGCGTGCGCAGTGTGCTCAGGTTGTTTCGCGGGGTGAATAAAATGAAATCTTAGAGGCGTTGTGGGCCGTCCCAGTTTATGACGTCACCATACCACAGCTTCTAGTGCTATTCTGCGCCACTATCCGACCGCCGGGCGCGGTGGCGCGTGCCTGTAGTCCCAGCTACTAGGGAGGCTGAGGCTGGAGGATCGCTTGAGTCCAGGAGTTCTGGGCTGTAGTGCGCTATGCCGATCGGGTGTCCGCACTAAGTTCGGCATCAATATGGTGACCTCCCGGGAGCGGGGGACCACCAGGTTGCCTAAGGAGGGGTGAACCGGCCCAGGTCGGAAACGGAGCAGGTCAAAACTCCCGTGCTGATCAGTAGTGGGATCGCGCCTGTGAATAGCCACTGCACTCCAGCCTGGGCAACATAGCGAGACCCTGTCTCTTTTGAACAATAAATACGTTAATTTTGAACTCTAAAGAAATGCATATTCATAGCCTCTTTTATTGATTAAATCTTTTACTTTCTTTTCATTAAAACGTTACACTTGGGAAAGGATTTTTCCCTCGACTCATCAGTGACACCTACTGGAATAAATTTACAAAACAACTTAAAATCAGCTGTAATAATCACGAGTCAACGGTAGGGTTTGCTTTTATTTTGTTAAACAGAGTACCTTTTCAAATTTATTTTTTTGACACACTCCTCCAAGAAATACACCTACACCATTCCAGAAAAAAAATGAGATTCTTTGGCATTTAGTGTATTTGATTCTTAAATGTAATTGGCTGAATGTAAAGTAGTAAGCAAGTAATATGCAGTGTATGCTGCTTTGACTAGATAATTTGGTGACAAAACAACTAATGAAAAGCAAATGCAAAAATGCAAAAAAACAATGCAATAAACGAATTTCTGCTGAAAGATGCCTAAAATTCCATATGGTCATTTATAATGCCTCCAGATAAAACTGCTCTGAAATCAAAGCTCTAACTAGATTTATAAAATGTAGCACAGGGTGCAACAATTCAAGAAACTTTTACATATAAACTCTTATAAATTGAAATACAACACTTCTTTAAGGTATGTTATATCAGGGTTCTAGTGGGGTCCCCCTACCCAATCATTAAGTTAGGCATTGTATTATATGATTAAGGAAGGAGGGGAGTCAGAGATTTGTAAACTACATATAACTTGTTCCTTGCCCTCAAAATGTTCTAATCTAATCTACTGTGGAAAACAG
>NW_012107008.1:91115-99391 GCF_000951045.1 Mandrillus leucophaeus | reverse complement strand
TGTCGGTTGTCTTTCGCAGAAAAAATAAAGAACCACCACGACCTCCGCCCACACAAACATGGAGAACGCCCGCAGACGCCTACCTTAATGAAACCGATATCCTTCGCGTACTGACGGAAACACTGGCGGCACATATTGAGGCCATATTTCCGGATCAGACCGTGACGGTTTGAACACACGCGACTGTAAGAAAAAAGACAGCGGCTTTGCGGATCACAGAAATTACAAGACTCCGCACTCAGACGGCTACTACCCGCATCCCGGGACTCCCAGGCCCCAGCACAGGCCTGTAATGGCGGCACCAGCGGCTCCCAGTCGGCCTGCTCCCTCGTGCAGCCCGTGATCTCCTCTACTTGAGATTTTAAACAGCCTAGCGCTCCATGGCAACGCTTCCCCAAAATCACAAACTATTTCTCACCAAGAGCGAGAACCCTGGCCGAATTTTCGCGGGTGGCTCCAGTACAGCTGCTGGTGACCCATCTTGCTCTCCGAAGTGCAACGAGGTAAAAGGAAGGAGCTTGCCCACGCATGCGCTCTTCAAATTTTTGAGACAGTTTACCCAGAATGCAGTGCTCAAAGGAAACGCGTGCGCAGTGTGCTCAGGTTGTTTCGCGGGGTGAATAAAATGAAATCTTAGAGGCGTTGTGGGCCGTCCCAGTTTATGACGTCACCATACCACAGCTTCTAGTGCTATTCTGCGCCACTATCCGACCGCCGGGCGCGGTGGCGCGTGCCTGTAGTCCCAGCTACTAGGGAGGCTGAGGCTGGAGGATCGCTTGAGCCCAGGAGTTCTGGGCTGTAGTGCGCTATGCCGATCGGGTGTCCGCACTAAGTTCGGCATCAATATGGTGACCTCCCGGGAGCGGGGGACCACCAGGTTGCCTAAGGAGGGGTGAACCGGCCCAGGTCGGAAACGGAGCAGGTCAAAACTCCCGTGCTGATCAGTAGTGGGATCGCGCCTGTGAATAGCCACTGCACTCCAGCCTGGGCAACATAGCGAGACCCTGTCTCTTTTGAACAATAAATACGTTAATTTTGAACTCTAAAGAAATGCATATTCATAGCCTCTTTTATTGATTAAATCTTTTACTTTCTTTTCATTAAAACGTTACACTTGGGAAAGGATTTTTCCCTCGACTCATCAGTGACACCTACTGGAATAAATTTACAAAACAACTTAAAATCAGCTGTAATAATCACGAGTCAACGGTAGGGTTTGCTTTTATTTTGTTAAACAGAGTACCTTTTCAAATTTATTTTTTTGACACACTCCTCCAAGAAATACACCTACACCATTCCAGAAAAAAAATGAGATTCTTTGGCATTTAGTGTATTTGATTCTTAAATGTAATTGGCTGAATGTAAAGTAGTAAGCAAGTAATATGCAGTGTATGCTGCTTTGACTAGATAATTTGGTGACAAAACAACTAATGAAAAGCAAATGCAAAAATGCAAAAAAACAATGCAATAAACGAATTTCTGCTGAAAGATGCCTAAAATTCCATATGGTCATTTATAATGCCTCCAGATAAAACTGCTCTGAAATCAAAGCTCTAACTAGATTTATAAAATGTAGCACAGGGTGCAACAATTCAAGAAACTTTTACATATAAACTCTTATAAATTGAAATACAACACTTCTTTAAGGTATGTTATATCAGGGTTCTAGTGGGGTTCCCCTACCCAATCATTAAGTTAGGCATTGTATTATATGATTAAGGAAGGAGGGGAGTCAGAGATTTGTAAACTACATATAACTTGTTCCTTGCCCTCAAAATGTTCTAATCTAATCTACTGTGGAAAACAGGATTATCTCCAAGACCTCAACATACAACGTTAGTGCACCAGCAACACATATACAACTAAGGAAAATATTCTGTATTCAATGATGGGTGTGCTCATGAAGTATGAGAGGAGCGAAGAAGAGAAATTAGTTCCAGTTTGAGGTACATTTGAGAGACCTTTGAGGTAGACCTTGAAGAATGGGATTTCTACAGGCAGCACTTGACAGAAGGGAATGCCTGTTGAAAGAAAGCACTTGAGCCGAGGTAAGGCAAACAACTTTGTGTAACTAGAATAGAAGATGCACAAAAGGCCTAGTGATAGGAATGAAAAGGTATTTTATTTTAAAGCCTCACTGGGCAATATCCAATGTCAAGTTTCTACAACTTTCCTATAATTTATATCGGTCACTAATGTGTGGTTTCTAAAAGCTGTTTGCCTCACAAAAGCTAATCTAACATTTGTCCACACTTTCTCAGGCCTCTCCTAGTTGGTCTCCATAATATTTAAAAGATTACAGTGGTTCTGAGATCAATTCCATAAATATTTTTAGTACTCTGATATATAATCCTTTGGACCTAAAGAAGTGAATTCATTTAGGAGAGAAAAAAAGACAAATAAAAAGCAACTAGTTGCACTTGAACAATCTTAATCCGAATACTTAAGTAATTCTTAATGCTTATTCTAGTCTATAGATTATTCTCTTTGATAGAGATATTGCAAAAGTGCAGCTAAGAAGTCGTACTTCCTTTCAGTTTTAAGATAATGTGACATCATCTATCCCAAACAATGGAATTATGCATTGCTTTTTCAATAAACTGAGAACAGCTTTAAAAGTTCATTTTAACTCAGTGTTTATCAAGAGCTTTTATGTTTTTGTTTTTCCTTTTATTTTGAGACCGAGTCTTGCTCTGTCGCCCAGGCTGGAGTGCAGTGGCGCTATCTTGGCTCACTGTAAGCTCCACTTCCCGAGTTCACGCCATTCTCCTGCCTCAGCCTCCCGAGTAGCTGGGACTACAGGTGCCCACCACCACGCCCGGCTAATTTCTTTTTGTATTTTTAGTAGAGACAGGGTTTCACCGTGTTAGCCAGGTCTCGATCTCCTGACCTCATGATCCACCCGCCTCGGCCTCCCAAAGTGCTGGGATTACAGGCGTGAGCCATCTTAGTTCTCTTTTATACATGGCTTTGAAACTTTGAAATGCCTCTTCTTTTAGAACACATTTTCCTTTAATAGGATATTTCTTGGGTGGGGTTCTTTGTTTTTTAAAAAATGTACAATGAAGTACAAAGAAAAAAAAAGAAAAAAGTGTCACAATGTCCTTGCCAAGATAACCCTACTAATATTTTTCTTTTGAAAAAATAAAAGTAATCTATCTGTAAGATTGAAGCATTCTAACACTACAGAGTATAGATCTTATTTTTAAGTACATTGGAATAATATGCATATTAGGACACTATTATTCAACGTGTCTTTAATTTTCTTTCTCAAATTATTCTTACAATCTTCTGTGATCGTCTATCCAGAATTTAATCATTTAAAAACCTTCATCTTAGGCGTATACACTGCTGACGGGAATGTAAACTACTTCAGCACTGTGGAAAGCAGTTAGGTGATTTCTTAAAGAACTTAAAACAGAACTGCCATTTGACCAGCAATTTCATTACTGAATATATACCCAAAAGAATATAAATCATTCTACAATAAAGACAAATGCATGTGTATGTTCATCGCAGCACTATTCACAATAGGAAACACACTGAATCAACCTAAATAGCAATTTTTTAGGCAACAGTAGACTGGATAAAGAAAATGTAGTACATATACACTATGGAATGCTACACAGCCACAGAAAACAAGATCATGTCCTGTGCAACAACATGGATGGAATTGGAGGCCATTATCCTAAACAAGCTAACACAGGAACAGAAAACCAAACACCATGTTCTCACTTATAAGTGAGAGCTAAACACTGAATACACATGCACCCAAAGAAAGTAACAGACAGCAGGGCCTACTTGAGGGTAGAGGGTAGGAGGAGGGTGAGGATTTGAAAAGTACCTACTGGGTACTAAGCTTATTACCTGGTTGATGAAATAATAACCCCTGTGACACACAGTTTATCTATAGAACCAACCTGTACATGTTCCCTTGAAACTAAAACTTTTTTAAGAAAAAACCTGGCCGGGCATGGTGGCTCATGCCTGTAATCCCAGCACTTTGGGAGGCTGAGGCAGGCGGATCACAAGGTCAGGAGTTCAAGATCAGCCTGGTCAATATGGTGAAACTCAGTCTCCACTAAAAATACAAAAATTAGCCAGGCATGGTGGCGGTGGCCTGTAGTCCCAGCTACTCTGGAGGCTGAGGTAGGAGAATTGCTTAAACCCAGGACGTGGAGGTTGCAGTGAGCCAAGATTGCACCACTGCACTCTGGTGTGCGCAACAGAGTGAGACTCCATCTCGAAAAAAAACCAAAAAACAAAAAACCCTGCATCACTCTTGAGTTACTTTCAATTTCAGAACCTTTAGGAGGCTGGGCATGGTGGCTCACGCCTGTAATCCCAGCACTTTAGGAGGCCGAGGCAGGCGCATCACGAGGCAGATCGAGACCATCCTGGCTAACACAGTGAAACCCCATCTCTACTAAAGAATACAAAAAATTAGCCGGACGTAGTGGCGACCGCATATAGTCCCAGCTACTGGGGAGGCTGAGGCAAGAGAATGGCGTCAACCCAAGAGGCAGAGGTTGCAGTGAGCCGAGATGGCGCCACTGCACTCCAGCCTGGGCGACAGAGCAAGACTCCGTCTCAAAAAAAAAAAAACAAAAAACAAAAACAGAATAGATTCTTTAGGAATAGAATCATACTTTTCCTCTAAACTTTACAAAACCTGTTTTACCAGAGACAGAGTCTAAAATACATGTTTTGCATGTTTGGTTATTACAATATGCACACTTCAGTGTCATGCCCCAGTTAGAATTAGGTCTTATTTTTTTCTTTTCTTTTGGAGACGGAGTCTTACTCTGTCACCCAGGCTGGAGTGCAGTGGCAACATCTAGGCTCACTGCAACCTCCACTTCCCGGGCATTAGTGATTCTCCTGCCTCAGTCTCCTGGGTAGCTGGGATCACAGGCGTGCGCCACCACTCCCGGCTAATTTTTATGTTTTTATTAAAGACAGGGTTTTGCCATGTTGGCCAGGCTGGTCTCGAACTTCTGGCCTCTAGTGATCTTCCCCCCTCGACCTCCCAAAGTGCTGGGATTACAGGAGTCAGCCACCATGCCCACCCAGAATTAGGTCTTTATTAATAATTATTAACCCTTCAAAAAAGCCCAGTTGTTCAATAGTGTTATGTGTTTGTCCATATCTATTTTAGCAAATATTAAATTTTAATTAACTGTACATATTATATTTTAAAGTAAAACATACATACTCTGGGAAAGGGGATTCAGAAAAAGGAAAAAAAAAATACACACATACATGCATACATTAAATATATTGTTAAAAGTAAGTCTTTCTCTAACCCCAGGCCCCTATTTTCCCAGTCTCCCTATCCAAACCAACAAGTTAGCAGTTTTTAGAGGTTTTTTTGTTTTGTTTTGTTTTTGTTTTTGTTTTTTTGACAGTCTCACTCTGTTGCCCAGGCTGGAGGGCAATGGCGCAATGCAATCTCAATCTCAGCTCAGGACAACCTCTGCCGGGATCCTGGCTCAAGTGATTCTCCTGCCTCAGCCTCCCAAGTAGCTGAGATTACAGGCACAGGTCACCACACTCAGCTAATTTTTGTATTTTTAGTAATCACAGGTTTTCACCATGTTGGCCAGGCTGGTCTCGAACTCCCCACCTCAGGTAATTCACCTGCCTCAGCCTCCCAAAGTGCTGGGATTACAGGCATGAGCTGTCACACCTGGCCCAATCTGACTTTTTTTTTTTTTTTTTTTTTTGAGATGGAGTCTTGCTGTGTCGCCCAGGATGGAGTGCAGTGGTATGATCTCGGCTCGCTGCAACCTCTGCCTCCCGGGTTCAAATGATTCTCCTACCTCAGCCTCCCGAGTAGCTGAGATTACAGGTGCCCACCACCACGCCCAGCTAATTTTGTGTATTTTTAGTAGAGACAGGGTTTCACCGTGTTAGCCAGGATGGTCTCGATATCCTGACCTCATGATTTGCCTGCCTGCCTCAGCCTCCCAAAGTGCTGGGATTGCAGGCGTGAGCCACCGTGCCTCACCCCAATTTGATTTTTTGAAGTCCATTTAGCAAGATTCAATTTGATTTTTTGATGAGACACAGCATAATTTCCTATGTTGATAAGCCAGACATGTATCTTTATCTGGGAACTTTTTTGAGTCCATAGCCCAATTTTTTAATCCATTGGTAATCTAGAGTTTATATATTTATAAATACTTATGTATAAGGAAATACACCTTTGACCTTCAGATAAGATGCAAAGTTATTTTCTTTGCCACCATCCCAGATTCTTATTTATTTTTTAAATTTGTTTATAGTATATTTTTCCATGCAACAAGTTTTTATTTTTTGTTTGTTTGTTTTTTAGGCTAGTCAAGTGAAGCAGTGGGAGTGGAGAAGGAACAAATAAATCTGTAACTGGTTTAGTTATAAACGCCACTGCACTCAGACCAGCACCATGCAAAAAGTTTTAAAGTCTATGTTTGTTTGTTTTTTTTTTGTTTTTTTTTTTTGAGACGGAGTTTCGCTCTTATTGCCCAGGCTAAAGTGCAATGGCGTGATCTTACCTCACCGCAACCTCTGTCTCCCGGGTTCAAGCGATTCTCCTGCCTCAGCCTCCCAAGTAGCTGGAATTACAGGCATGCGCCACCACCCCAGCTAATTTTGTATTTTCAATAGAGACAGGGTTTCTCCAGGTTGGTCAGGCTGGTCTTGAACTCCCGACCTCAGGTGATCCACCCGCCTCAGCCTCCCAAAGTGCTGGGATTACAGGCATGAGGCACCGTGCCTGGACAAAAGTCCATGTATTAAATGTGTTAACTTGTCATACTACTGCCTTTAGGTTTTGCATCAAAATTCTTTAAAGGTTACATGTGTTTTCCTGTGATATTTTTAAAGTTTTTATTTTAAATCTTGAAACCACCTAAAATTGATGTCACTGTTCCCCAGGAATGAGGGAGAAATTCAGCTTCTTTTCCCCTCCCAAATGGCTACTTATCCCAACACAAGCATGTAAGACTGCTGTATTCTAGCACAATGCATGCTTTCACAAATATTTGCTAAATAAATAAATGAAAAGCAGTATTTGTTTATTCTTTCTACAAATATGCATTGAGTACCGACTGCATATAAACACTATGCTAGGCTTTGCATATAACAGCAGTGACTCGGAAGCCAGGAAGCATATCATCTAGAGGTGAAGATAAGCATTAAATAAGTAATCATATAGCAATATTTGAACAGAATAAAATTCCTCTTACCGTCAACTCCCAAATGTGCTGGATAAAATATGACATTTTGGCTGGGCGCAGTGACTCACGCCTGTAATCCCAGCACTTTGGGAGGCCAAAGTGGGTGGATCACCTGAGGTTAGGAGTTTGAGACCAGCCTAACATGGTGAAACCCCATCTGTACCAAAAATATAAAAATTAGCCAGGCATAGTGTAATCACAGCTACTCGGGAGGCTGAGGCAGGAGAATCACTTGAACCTGGGAAGTGGAGGTTGCAGTGAGCTGAGATCGCGCCATTGCAGCACTCCAGCCTGGGCGACAGAGCAAGACTCTATCAAAAAAAAAAAAAAAAAAAAAAAACCTTTTAAAATGCAGAGGTGAACTCACAAGAAAGGGGTATACTGGGGGCAGGTGCAAAGTGGGAACTGAAAAACCAGAGGCTGTCCTGGGGCGATTTGTCCTGCTAAGTAATATTAAATATAACCTGGATTCCAAAGGGAGCAAGAGACAAGCCTTTGGGCAAGAGACAAACCTTTGTATTTAATTAAATTGTGAAGAGTAGAAATCCATGAAGGTTTTTGGGAGAAATTAAATACAGCATCTGAGACTTGAGTTCTAGACCTCTTTAGTCTAACATTGACTATCTATGAGGTCATGGTCAAATAGTGTACCTTTACTCTTAATTCCATTCCCTCTTGTGCGAAATGAGAGAATTGAAGTAAAATATCTGTAATCGACATTTCAGCTCTAAAACTTGAGGATTCTATGATAGGATATCCCTTTACAAATTTAATTTGGCTGCAGTATGGATGGTGGATTATTACAACAGCCTCCTGATACATCTGCTTTCAGGCTTGCTCTACCTCCAAAATCATCTTTTTACTGACCACAAGAACCTTTCCTGATCAGGTCTGAATTTTATCTTTTTTAAAATTTTTCAAAGGTTTTCCAGAACTTTCAGAGCCTGGAGGATAGGGTGTGAACCTGTCTCAAAAAAAAAAAAAGGCAATAACTAGTTAACTGGTCATACATAATATAATTTCCTTCTTTTTTTGAGATGGAGTCTCGCTCTGTCA
>NW_012107008.1:90119-91065 GCF_000951045.1 Mandrillus leucophaeus | reverse complement strand
GCCTCCCAAAGTGCTGGGAGGCCAGGCTTGAGCCACCGCGCCCGGCCCAGTCATTCTTATGAAAACATAAACCGAGGCTGGGTGCCATAGCTCACACCTCTAATCCCAGCACTTTGGAAGGCCAAGACTGGTGGATCACTTGACCTCAGGAGTTCAAGTCCAGCCTGGGCAACATGGTGAAACCCTATTTCCACACACAAAAAAAAGAAAAGCCAGGTGTGGTTTTCATATCTGTAGTCCCAGCTACTTGGGAGCCAGAGGTGGGAGGATCACTTGACCCTTGGAGGCACAGGTTACAGTGTGCCAAGATTGCACCACTGCACTCCAACCTGGGCGACAGAGTCAGACCCTGTCTCAAACAAAACAAAACAAAAATACCATAAACTGGTTGGGTGCAGTGGCTCACACCTGGGAGGCCAAGGCAGGAGGATCACTTAATCCCACAAGTTAGAAGCTGGAGGCCAGACATGGTGGCTCACGTATATGATCCCAGCACTTCGGGAGCCCTAGGTGGATGGATTGCTTGAATCCAAGTGTTCAAGATCAGCCTGGGTGACATGGTGAAACCCCATCTCTACAAAAAAATTAGTCAGGCACGGTGGTTGTACACCTGTAATCTCAGCTACTTGGGTGGCTAAGGTGGAAGGTCACCTGAACCTGGAAGGTCAAGGCTGCAGTGAACTGTGATTGCAGTCACTGCACTCCATCCTGGTTGATAGAGGAAGACCCTGTCTCAAAAAAAAGTCCAAGGCTTCGGTGAATTATGATTGTGCCACTGTACTCCAGCATGGGTGACAGAGCAAGACCCTTTCTCAAACAAAAATATATAGATCTTTAGAATTTTAAAACTGGTGGGGTTTTTCTGCCCTCTCTCACCTTTTCCTCTTTCCCTTCCCGGTGGGTGGAAACAATGTCTCATTCAACCTTACTTTTTTTTTTTTTTTTT
>NW_012107008.1:88398-90069 GCF_000951045.1 Mandrillus leucophaeus | reverse complement strand
CCGAGATTGTGCCACTGCACTCCAGCCTGGGCGAGAGTGAGACTCCATCTCAAAAAAAAAAAAAAAAAAAAAAAAAAAATACTGTGTTAAATGAATGAATAAATGTATTGAAGCAAGAAGACCTTGTAAATTTTCCAACAGCTCTGTAGCAAAGTAATGCAGCTCTGAATTGATACGGCAGTGCTAAGAATGGAAAGGTGGTCATTCATTAGTAAATAATCATGGAAACACAATCTATAAGACATAATCAAAGAGTGTCACTGAAGAAAGGCAGCACTGAGAGGAGTGAAATTTGCAGATACCAGGATGAAATCACTTTTGTCAGAACCAAACAAAATAGGGCCAGAAAGGCACAAAGGAAGGGGCTCATGTTTGTATGTCTGAGATAAGAACTGTTCCTGAAGACTTTCTAAAAGCTCCACAAGAGATCAGTTCGCATCCTTCACACATGTCCACCTTTGCACAGTCAGCAGGTTTCAGACATATACATATGTTTCTATGACAAAGCTTATCATTCTTTAGGACTGCAGTAATTTAGATAAGATGCTCTTAAAAGAACACTTGCCCAGTAACAGCATCTCCACTAATGAAATGATGACAACTCTGGCTCTGAGCCTCTGGAACCAATGAACTCTGTTCATTGAACAGAACTCTTGCTTCTGTTTCCAAGCAGCTTTATTTGAACTTGCCCTTTTTGCCAATAAAAGCTTCCTTTTACCCTTCCCTCACTGGACATACTTTTGGCTTGCCATTTCATGCATCCTGAATTCTAATATTCTCTTCCCATTCCTGAATAAATTCAACATATTTGGAGACATTTTTCTCCAGTCTTTTTTTTCCTTGACATTGAAAGAGGTCTGATGCTTAGGTTCATATTTGTTAACTATTTAGCTGTACTGAGTCTTAGATGATGTTTACCACTAAAAAAAAAAAAAAAACAACTAACTCCAACATCTGGATCCAATGTGCTAGGGCAAGCAAGTCTACATTGTCCATAGCTTGTGACCTAGTTCTTTAAGAATCTGATGTGGGCGGGGCATGGTGGCTCATACCTGTAATCCGAGTGCTTTGGGAGGCTGAGGCAGGAGGACACCTTGAGGCCAGGAGGTCAAGACCAGACTAGGCAACATAGCAAGAACCCCCATCTCTAGCAAAAAGTGAAAAAAAAAAAAAGAAAAGAAAAGAAAACCACACACATCTGGCCATGGTGGCACGCACCTGTAGTCTCAGCTACTCAGGAGGCTAGGGCAGGAGGATGGCTTGAGCCCAGAAGTTTGAGGTTGCAGTGAGTTATGAATGTTGCCACTGTACTCCAGCCTGGGTGAAACCCTGTCTCCAAAACTAAACTAAAAAAAAAAATTCTGATGTGACTGTGATTTTACTAGCTCAAATCTAGTGAGCTACAATGTGAGCAAAGTTCACTATGACTACAAATGAAAAGTTAAAGAAATCCATTATCACCAGGGCACGGTGGCTCACACCTGTAATCCCAGCACTTTGGGAAGCCGAGGAGGGTGGATCACCAGAGGTCAGGAGTTCGAGACCAGTCTGGCCAACATGGTGAAACCCCATCTCTACTAAAAACACAAAAATTAACCAGGCGTGGTGACGGGCACATGTAGTCCCAGCTACTCAGGAGGATGAGGCAGGAGAATCGCTTGAGCCCGGGAG
>NW_012107008.1:83844-87388 GCF_000951045.1 Mandrillus leucophaeus | reverse complement strand
GGTTCAAGCGATTCTCCTGCCTCAGCTTCCCGAGTAGCTGGGACTACAGGCAGCGCCACCACGCCCTGCCTCCCAAACTGTTGGGCTTCAGGTGTGAGCCACCACGCCCGGCCTAGCTAATTTTTTAATTTAAATATTTCGTGGAGACAAGGTCTAACTATTGCCCAGGCTAATCTAGAACTCCTGGGCTAAGCGATCCTCCTGCCTCGGGCCTCCCAAATTGTTGGGCTTACAGGCGTGAGCCACCGCACCACGCCGGCAGAACATTTCTACTCTAATGAAAATTTCTGTATTTTTAGTAGAGACGGGGTTTCACCATGCTGGCCAGGCCGGTCTCCAACTCCCGACTTCAGGGGATTCTCCCACCTCGGCCTCCCAAAGTGCTGGGATTACAGGCGTGAGCCACCGCGCCCGGCCTAATTTTTTAATTTAAACTTTTTGTGGAGGCAAAGGGCTCACTATTGCCCAGGCTAATCTCGAACTCCTGGGCTAAGCGACCCTCCTGCCTCGGGCCTCCCAAATTGTTGGGCTTACAGACGTGAGCCACCGCGGCCGGCCTAGCTAATTTTTTAATTTAAATTTTTTGTGGAGACGAGGTCTCACTATTGCTCAGGCTAATCTCGAACTCCTGGGCTAAGCGACCCGCCTGCCTCGGGCCTCTCAAATTGTTGGGCTTACAGGCGTGAGCCACCGCACCTGGCAGAACATTTCTAATGAACAGTTTTTAGTTTTCCTAGTTCCCAACTGTACTTGGAAGTTCAGAGTCCATTTAATGTACTTCTAATAATTTAGGCTGTTTTATTTTTTCTATATTATTACCCTCTCAAAGAACAAAAGCAGGTAACTCCTATAAAGTCTAATAGTCTGAAAATTGTAGTGTCCGTTTTCTCTTTAGGCATAAGGTTAAGTTTTGCTAAATGCTGAGTAGCGTTTTAATGCTCTACTAGATGTACATGTAAGAATACTAAATGGAGGGGAAGTTAATTTTTTTTTTTTTGAGTCAGATGGGGTCTCACTGTGTCACTCAAGCTGGAGTGCCAGTGCGTGATTATGGCTCACCGCAGTCTGTCGACCTCCCTAGGCTCAAGTGATCCTCCCGAGTAGCTGGTACTACAGACACGCGCCACAATGCCCGGCTAATTTTTTTGTATTTTTTCGTAGAGACGGGGTTTTGCCATGTTACCCAAGCTGGTCTTGAACTCCTGGGCTCAAGTGACCTGCCTGCCTCAGCCCCCCAAAGTGCTGGGATTACAAGCGTGAGCCACCGCCGCCGGCCATAATTTTAATCACTATTTTTCAGAAACCATTACGTCTTAAAGAATGAGGAATTGACCGACACCGCAGGTTCAACATGTAAACAGGGACGCTCATTTGAGAATAAGCCACATTTTGTCACAGTTGTATTGAAAAATCGGTATTTCTGAACGTCATTTTACCATTACGGAAGTATAACTCAAACAAAATAAAATGTTTACTATACAGCTAGGACTAGGTTAAGGCGAAAGAGGCGCCTAGAGCACAAATTTTAAGGAGGCAAGACTACTACCCCGACAGTGAACGCCTCCTTAACACTTGCTCCCCAGGCGGTTCCCACTCCCCAGCCGGGCCCCGCCCTAGTTCAATCAATCAAGAAAATCAAGAGTACGAAGGCCTTGTGCGGTCTGGATGGTCTTTCCACGTCTCACGTGCAGTTAAGCCAGTCACACTCCATCCACCCTACTCGCCATGGAAAATTATTTGTTCAGCAGGAATTAACAAGTCAAATACAGCCATATAAAGCCCCCCTCCGACGTGCCAGGTTTGCCTCCGGAAAGCAGCCACCAAAACCACCAGCAGCCCGTCCGCGCCGGGAAACGCGCCCTCGCTGGGTTGGCGGGCCACGCGGACAGTTCTAAATCCCTTTCCCCGTAACGCAGACGCACACCTGCCTTCCCTTGGGAAACAGCGGCCCAACGTGCGCCGGCAACGCGTAAAGCGTCAACAGCTGAAACCCTCGGAATCCGCGCCAAACAGAAACAACCACCCCTGCCAGCTGCGCGCTCGGGGGAAAAGACGTTGAGCCCCTGCCGATTGCCGGTTTCCGGGGGCGCGAGCCCGGATCTCAAGTGGTCAGTCCCGGTACGCAGCCACGGCGAGGACCCGGCGCTGCGAAGGGAGAAGGGAAGCCGTTTCCCGCGGGCTTCATAGAGCCACCGTATTAAGACAGCCCGAGTCGCGGACAAGTCCAACAGGCAGGCGGATCCGCGGGCAGCCCGCGTGCGCGAGGACCCCGGTGGCGGCGCTGGGTGGCGGGAAGGAGGAAGTTTCAAAGCCAGGTGGCCTGGTTGTGGCCTCTGGGCGAGATGAAGCTACAGTGTGAGGTGGAGGTGATCAGCCGGCACTTGCCCGCCTTGGGGCTTAGGAACCGGGGCAAGGGCGTCCGAGCCGTGTTGAGCCTCTGTCAGCAGACTTCCAGGAGTCAGCCGTCGGCCCGAGCCTTCCTGCTCATCTCCACCCTGAAGGACAAGCGCGGGACCCGCTATGAGGTGCGTGAAGTGGTCAGGCCCTGTCAGCCTCGCGTTCTTCTTGGAAGCCGAGACGCGGGCCGCCCTCGGTCCTCATGCGCTCGCCTGCTCCCGAGGCGAGAGCCCGCCTTGGGGGTTCCTGAACTCCCAGCCCTGAGACCTACTACCAACCCGACCCCAGGGTCCTGTGCGTCTTCCTACGGACCCGAAAGAAGAAAGCTTTTGAGAGTGCACCTTTTCGATATTTTTCCTCCCCACTTTTACGACTTTGAATTTACAGTGTTGCTATTTAGTAGTGGATGGCAATCCCGCCTGTTTCAAGCTTCTGAAATTTTGCGTGAAACAACTGCAAATGAAGCCGCTGTCCAATTCGGGAACAGTAAAATAACTGCACTTCTGTTCAGTGAATTCTTTCTCCCACAGTATTTTCCTTAGCTTAAAAAAGGAGGTCATAGCATCCTGCACTTCCCTTGTCTTGATATTTGTTATAAGTACTTGTTTAATAACGCTCTCTCATTAGATTGTCAACTCTAAGTGTAGTTACCCAGTCAGTCTTGTTCATTGCTATGTCCCTAGACCCTATTAGAGTACCTGGTACATAGTGGGTTGTGACTCAATAGTTGTTGAAATCTAAAGCAGATGCAACAGCAATCATTAATTTTTTTTAATTTTAAATATTCCATTTATATAGATGATAGTCATTAAAATTTTTTTGAGCATCCATTATGTGTCAGTCACCGTTCTTGCACTCAGGATAGAATAGCAAAGGAGACAAGATTCCTGCTGTCATGGAGTTTGTATATAATTTACTGGAAGGTGTGCCCACCCCAGGCTAATGGACTGAAGTTATGAAGGCAAGTAACTACTATTGGCAACTCTACCTACAGTTACATAGTTGGAATGGGAGAAGAGGAGCATTCTCTCAAAACATGGTGATCCTGTTCTCAAAGGAGAGTTACTGGACAGACAGAGCAGTAACATCCACTACCAGCTAGATGGGGAGTATAACTTCCCAACTGCTTAAAAAAAAAAAAAAAAAA
>NW_012107008.1:76914-78604 GCF_000951045.1 Mandrillus leucophaeus | reverse complement strand
TGGCATGATCTTGACTCAGTGCAACCTCCACCTCCTGGGTTCAAGCGATTCTCCTTCCTCAGCCTCCGAAGTAGCTGGGATTACAGGCACGCGCCACCACACCCAGCTAATTTTTGTATTTTTAGTAAAATCGGGGCTTCACCACGTTGGCCAGGCTAGTCTCAAATTCCTGACCTCAATTGATCCACCTGCCTCGGCCTCCCAAAGTGCTGAGATTACAGGTGTGAGCCACTGCACCCCACCTAAACTCAAATCTTAAGTGGAATATTCAATCCTTTCCTGTCTTATTTTATACTCTTATGATTTCCCTTTATTTTTGTTAATTTTTGTTTTTTGAGACAGTCTTACTCTGTTGCCCAGGCAAGAGGGCAGTGATACTATCATGCTTACTGCAGCCTCTACTTCCTAGGCTTAGGTGATCGTCCCACCTCAGCCTCCCAAAGTGTTGGCATGATTTCCCTTTGAACAGTTTTATTTAGAATGTGTCCCTCCATGTAATTTTTTTTCAAAAACTTTTAAACTTGAAATTTAGTCAAAGTACTAAGAAAAGTTTTACAGCCAATTTCAATAAATCATTGTATCATATTCATAAGAAATGCTATAGAATTTGTTATGGGAAGAACTAGCATGTATGCATTATCTCCAGTGGAATTTATAATTCTACAACTTTTATTTATTCAGGCCAATTCCAGCAGTTTAAAAGGTTTCCTTTCAGCTGTGAGACTGGCTCATAGAGGCTGTAAGGTTGATATACCAGTTTCAACACTCACACCAGTGAAGACTTCAGAATTTGAAAACTTTAAAACTAAAATGGTTATCACATCCAAAAAAGACTATCCTCTAAGTAAGAACTTTCCATATTCCTTGGAACATCTTCAGACTTCTTACTGTGGGCTTGTTCGAGTTGATATGCGTATGCTTTGCTTAAAAAACCTTAGGAAATTAGACTTGAGTCACAACCATATAAAAAAGCTTCCAGCTACAATTGGAGACCTCATACACCTTCAAGAACTTAACCTGAATGACAATCACTTGGAGTCATTTAGTGTAGCTTTGTGTCAGTCTACACTCCAGAAGTCACTTCGGACTTTGGACCTCAGCAAGAACAAAATCAAGGCACTCCCTGTGCAGTTTTGCCAGCTCCAGGAGCTTACAAATTTAAAACTTGACGATAATGAATTGATTCAATTTCCTTGCAAGATAGGACAACTAGTAAACCTTCGCTTTTTGTCAGCAGCTCGAAATAAGCTTCCATTTTTGCCTAGTGAATTTAGAAATTTATCCCTTGAATACTTGGATCTTTTTGGAAATACTTTTGAACAACCAAAAATCCTTCCAGTAATAAAGCTGCAAGCACCATTAACTTTATTGGAATCTTCTGCACGAACCATATTATATAATAGGTAAGATTTTAATAGTCATATAATGTGGTGTCTTTGATAGCATTCTAATATTCTCATCAAACTCAGAGTAATAAAGTCTAACATTGCTTACAATACTATGCACAGTCTAACCCTTTGCTGTAATAGTCTTCTTGCTGTTCCTTACCTCTACTTAGAATGATTTTTCTCCAGGAAGTCTCGTAGCTCACTCCCTCACTTCATTCCGTTCTCTGCCCAAGTGTCATCCCAGAAAGGTCTTACCTGTCCATTCTATCTAAATTTTATTTCTTACCTCCTTACATTGCTTG
>NW_012107008.1:72607-74434 GCF_000951045.1 Mandrillus leucophaeus | reverse complement strand
CAAGGCTTCGGTGAATTATGATTGTGCCACTGTACTCCAGCATGGGTGACAGAGCAAGACCCTTTCTCAAACAAAAATATATAGATCTTTAGAATTTTAAAACTGGTGGGGTTTTTCTGCCCTCTCTCACCTTTTCCTCTTTCCCTTCCCGGTGGGTGGAAACAATGTCTCATTCAACCTTACTTTTTTTTTTTTTTTTTTTTGGGGAAAAAACGTCTCACTCTGTCACCTAGGCTGGAGTGCAGTGACACCATCACAGCTCACTGTAGCCTCAACCTTCCAGGCTCAGGTGATCCATCCTTCTCAGCCTCCCAAGTAACTGGGACTATAGGGGCACAACACCATGCCCGGCTAATTTTTTTTGTGTTGGTAGAGACAGGGTTTCAGCTTGTTGCACAGGCTGGTCTCAAACTTCTGGGCTCAAGCAATCTGCCCATGGTGGCCTCCCAAAGTGGTGACATTACAGGCATGATCCACCACATCTGGCCCAACTGTGCATTATTCTTAACTCCAAGCAAAGTGCTTTGCAACATTAAAAGTTTGATAACTAAGGAGTTTAGATTGAATGGGATCATTTTGTCCATTTGATCCTCCTTGTGATTTTTCATTTTTTTCTTGACTTGCAGCTTATTCTTTCACTAATTCCTCCTTTCTATCTAAAAACAAGCTGAGATCTGACTGATTTAAAAAAAACATTTCTAGAAAGACAAGGCTGAATTCATTGTCTCCACTTTTTATCTTTTGACCTTTGCTTTTACTGGTTTACTGAAAACACTGCCTCAGAGATCAATGATCTTTTCACTTGTCTGTCATAGTATCATTTCTCATTATTTTTGCACTCTGTAGAATTTGACAATGATAATTACCCTTTTCTTAATAAAACTCTTTTCTTGGTATCTATGATAGGACACTATGGGTTACCTTCAGTTTTCTTAGTCACTTCTTTGTCTCCTGCTTCCAGCAATGTTTTTTTCTATACCCAGAATAAAGGCTTTATTTCAGCCCTCTGCTGTTTTCTGTCATACCTGCCTTCCGTTTGATAGCTCAGCTGTTATGTGGGTGACTCCCAAGTCTGTGAGCCAGTATGCTTTATAGTACCTAGTTGACCCAGGTCTTCTCCAGACTTTTCCCTACCCTGGTTCATTGTGTACAGTGCTACCAAAATAGTATTTAGCTCTTGTCATGTAACTTTCATGCTTAAAATCCTTCCACTTTATGCTGGCATCTGAGCTCATTTACAATCTGTCCTCGTATTATATTTCCAATCTTTTGCTCTACATGGCTTCCATATTCCAACAAAAATTAGCTTTTTTTTTTTTTTGATATGGAGTCTTGCTCTGTTGCCCAGGCTGCCGTGCAGTAGTATGATCATGGCTTACTGCAACCTCTGCCTCCCAGTTTCAAGCAACTCTTCTGCCTCAGCCTACCGAGCAGCTGGGATTACAGGTGCCTGCCACCATGCCCCGCTAATTTTTATATTTTTAGTAGAGACGGGGTTTCACCATGTTGGCCAGGCTGGTCTTGAACTCCTAACCTTAGGTGATCCACCCACCTCAGCCTCCCAAAGTGCTGGGATTACAGGCGTGAGCCACCACTCCCAGCCTTTTTGTTTGTTTGTTTGTTTTTGTTTTGAAATGGAGTTTCACTTGTGTCACCCAGGCTGGAGTGCAGTGGTGTGATCTCGGCTCACTGCAATCTCTGTCTCCCAGGTTCAAGCATTCTCCTGCTTCAGCTTCCTGAGTAGCTGGGATTACAGGCGTGCGCCACATTGCCTGGCTAATTTTTATATATTAGTAGAGAAGGGGTTTCACCATGTTGGCCAGACTG
>NW_012107008.1:69143-69657 GCF_000951045.1 Mandrillus leucophaeus | reverse complement strand
TTTTTTTTTTTGGTTTACTGTCAGTTTTCCCCACTAGAATGTAAGATCCATGAGCACGTGGATGTTGTTTTATTCTCCACTCTTTCCCTGGGATCTAAACTGTATCCCCCGCTCCTAGCATATATTAAGCACTCAATAAGTAGTTAAAGGAATGAATGACATTGTTTCTCAAAGTGTGCTCCCCAGACCAGCAGGATCTGCATCACCTAGGAACTTCTTAGACATGCAAGTTCTAACATTCCAGACCTACTGAATCAGAAACTGAGAGTGGGGTCTAGCTATCTGTGTTTTAGTGAGTCCTCCAGATGATTTTCATGTACTGTAAAATTAGAGAGTTGGCACAGTGATGAAGTATGGTCTTTGGAGTCAGACTTGGGTTTGATTCCTGGCTTCACCACTTTGTATGACTTTAACCTCTTTTTTTTTTGAGACAGGGTCTCACTCTGTTGCCCAGGCTGGAGTGCAGTGGTCCAATCTCAGCTCACTGCAACTTCTGCCTCCCGGATTCAAGCGA
>NW_012107008.1:68297-68632 GCF_000951045.1 Mandrillus leucophaeus | reverse complement strand
TAGAAACAGAATCTTGTTCTGTCACCCAAGCTGAAGTACATTGGCACAGTCATAGCTCACTGCAGCCTCGAACACCTAGGCTCAAGCGAGCCTCCTAAATATCTGGGACTACAGATGTACCTCACCACTCCCGGCTAATTTTTTAAAATAACTTTTTGTAGAGACAGAGTCTTGATGTGATGTTGCCCAGGCTGCCCTCGAACTTCTGGCCTCAAGCGATCCTCCTGCCTCAGCCTCCCAAAGTGTTGGAATTACAAGCATGAGCCACGATGCTTGGCCTGGCATGTATTTTCTTTCCTTCTTTTTCTTTTTTTTTCTTTTTTTTTTTTTTTTTT
>NW_012107008.1:67820-68137 GCF_000951045.1 Mandrillus leucophaeus | reverse complement strand
TTGTATCTTTAGTAGAGACAGGGTTTCACCATGTTGACCAGGCTGGTTTTGAACTTCTGACCTCAGGCGATCCACCCACCTCAGCCTTCCAAAGTGCTGGGATTACAGGCGTGAGCCACTGTGCCTGGCCTGGCGTGTATTTTCTTTACAGAAGGCTGTTTGCACATTCTGATATTCCATATAGCTGAATAGGGACAGACTCTTGCAGGTTTGTTTGAAGAGGCAATGGCACAAGAGGTAGCTTCCCAAATATGCTTGTGTGCCTTCTAAAAGGGCAAAGTCTGCCTCAGTAAGATTCCCAGGATGGGAAGAAAACT
>NW_012107008.1:63301-66727 GCF_000951045.1 Mandrillus leucophaeus | reverse complement strand
GGTAAATCCACTGATTTGAAGGAACTCCAAATGGTATCTTTTGGCAGTGAGGTGCACCTGAGGCTATTGTTTCTCTAAGCCATACATAAAAGAAATTGTAAGGCGGGGCGTGGTGTCTCATGCCTATAATCCCAGCACTTTGGGAGGTCGAGGCGGGTGGATCACTTGAGGCCAGGAGTTTGAGACCAGCGGGACTAATATGGTGAAATCCTGTCTCCACTAAAAATATAAAAATTAGCCAGGTGTCATGGCAGGCACCTGTAATCTCAGCTACTGGGGAGGCTGAGGCAGGAGAATTGCTTGAACCCAGGAGGTGGAGGTTGTAGTGAGCTGAGATTGTACCCCTGCACTCCAGCCTGGGCTACAGAGCGAGACTGCATCTAAAAAAAAAAAAAAAAAGAATTGTATTTATTCAAATTTGAAAATTATGTCCAAATGAGAAATGTTATAGTTTTGATTTGAAAAGACTAACAAGTTGGCTAAATGATCAGGTAAAAACATGCTAAAGTCCAACACGAAAAAGTACAAATTTGGAAGGAAAAAAAAGATGATCAAAATATACTATAATTGGCAAGGCAAAATTTGGCAGAATAGTAATTTATTAGTGCTGAATGATTTCGCATTATAGCATTTATATTGCTTTTTAAATCTTACCCCTATTAATATAGCTTTCTTGTAAGACGACCAAACCTTTGCTGAAGTATAATTTTGCATGTTTTAAGCTCCCTTGTTTTAAAAAGTATATAGATTTAAAGCTGTGACACCAATACCTATTATCTAGCTGTTGATAAATGGCTCTAACTACTGGTTACAAGCATACAGTTATGATCTATTAGGAAAATATGTGGGAATTTAAGTTATGCCAGATAGAAAATACAGTTTTTAACTATTATCTGTTTCCTCAGACTAGAACCATCTATCCTGAAAGAGATTAATGTAAACATGTGAGAGACATTCCCTGGCAGAGTTTTTTTTAAAAATGGTTACTTACACAAGCAACAGATTAATACAGTTTTTTATGAAAAATTTAAAAATTGCAAATAGGGCCATCCTAGATCCCCCACCAAAGGTAATCGCTGTTTTTATTTGAAATATGTATCTTTTCAGACTTTTCTGATAGGATTTTAAACTCTCATTTTAAGTTATAAGGCTAGGCTTGCTTATTTGTTGAAAAATATCTGAGCACCTATTATGTGCCAGCCTAAGCTAGATACTAGAGAAACAACAAAGAGCAAGACACTGTGTGGGAGGCAAAGTGGCTGGGGCATGGTTGTGTGTAGCAGGGACATTTGGGCAGTGAGCAGGCAATCTTAAGACTGTCTTTTAGTGTCTTGTGGGTGATTTAAAAACTTCGCGGCCCAGTGCAGTGGCTCTTACCTGTAATCTCAGCACTTTGGGAGGCCGAGGTGGGCGAATCACTGGAGGTCAGGAGTTCAAGACCAGCCTGGCCAACATGGTTAACCCCCGTCTCTACTAAAAATGCAAAAATTAGCCGGGAATGATGGTGTGTGCCTGTAATCCCAGCTACTTGGGAGGCTGAGGCAGGAGAATCACTTGAACCCTGGAGGTGGAGGTTGCAGTGAGCTGGGATTGCACCACTGCACTCCAGTCTGGGCAACAAAACGAGACTCCATGTCAAAAAAAAAAAGTTTAGGCCAGGCGCGGTGGCTCACACCTGTAATCCTAGCACTTTTGGAGGCTGAGGCTGGCGGATCACTTGAGGTCGGGAGTTTGAGACCAGCCTGGCTATCATAGTGAAACCTTGTCTCTACTAAAAATACAATACAAAAAAAGATTAGCTGGGCGTGATGATAGGTGCCTGTAATCCTAGCTACTTGGGAGGCTGAGGCAAAAGAATTGCTTGAACCCAGGAGGCAGAGGTTGTAGTGAGATGGCACGCCACTGTACTCTAGCCTGGGTGTCAAAGCGAGACTATGTCTCAAAAAATAAAAATAGAAAGTTCGACTTGGGCACCATTGAAGGGTTTTAAGTGTGAGAGTGAAATGCCTTAAGCAAGGTAAGGTTAGCCTTACTTGCCCAGCCACTAAAGTAAAACTCATGTCCCAAGTAACATGTATTTTAAATTTGTCTTACAGAGTTTAAATTTCCCTTTTGAACAGTTGATCCCTGAAAGAGCCTATATAAAGGACAGGTGACTTTTTCATTCTGTTTAGGAAGTTATGCTATTAAGTGGTTGTGCTGGAAGATATTTTATGGTGTCATATCTGAAGTTTACAATACATCATATGCTGTATTTTAGTATATTTTAAATATACTAATCACTTAATAAAGTAATTTTATTTTTCATTGTTACAATTCCATGTCCTAATAATTCATGTCCTGAATCTAGTAACATGTTATAAAATATTTTTATCATTCTTTCCAATAGGATTCCATATGGCTCTCATATCATTCCATTCCATCTCTGCCAAGATTTGGATACCGCAAAAACCTGTGTTTGTGGAAGATTCTGTCTGAACTCTTTCATTCAGGGAACTACTACCATGAATCTGCATTCTGTTGCCCACACTGTGGTCTTAGTAGATAATATGGGTGGTACTGAAGCACCTATTGTCTCTTATTTCTGTTCTCTAGGCTGTTATGTAAATTCCTCTGATATGTTAAAGTAATGGGTGAGACCAGAAAAAGGAATTTCAATAACAGATCAGTTTGGGATGCAAGTATGATTTTGCGACATCAAATTGGAGTAAGGGAAGATTTCTGTATAGTTGCTGGAGAGGAGGAATGTGTATAGTTACTCATTTGACTCCAAAACTTTTATTAAAACCAATTTTAATTTCACTGTGGGGTTAACTTTTTTTTAGTTTATTGTACTTGTGTTTATTTCAGCCTAAAGTTTCCAAGATGGGTTGTGGAGTTTTCTTTTAATGTTAAACAGATATTGATCCCAGTTACTCTGTTGATAAGAATTTTACCAACTTTCTTCTTGCATTTCAGTTAAACACATCTGAGTTTCTGTGTGCAGAAAATATCTGTTGGAGGGCTAATATGTCCTAAATTATAGTGAAAACTTGTTTATTATGAAATTATATGTAAGTTTTTAAGCATGCCACTTTTTGTGTTTTTCAGATACATTATTCTACATGTGGAATTTACATTTACCAAGCAAAACATAGGAATTGTTTCGGGAAAGACTTCAGCTTTCATAATTTTTAAAAATGTTCCCATAGTAATTGTTGTGATTTCTTTTTTTGTTTTTGTTTTTCTGAGATGGAGTCTCTGTCTCCCAGGATGGAGTGCAGTGGCGCAATCTCGGCTTACTGCAACCTCTGCCTCAGCCTCCTGCATAGCTGGGGTTGCAGGTGCACGCCACCATACCCAGCTAATTTTTTGTATTTTTCAGTAGAGACGGTGTTTCACCATGTTGGCCAGGCTGGTCTCGAACACCTGACCTCAAATGATCCA
>NW_012107008.1:57540-59666 GCF_000951045.1 Mandrillus leucophaeus | reverse complement strand
CTCTTAATGGCCAGCATCCTCTTGGATCTGCAGTTAGGCTCAACACATTCCAGCCTTAGCACAATCTTCTTTGTGGTCTTAGCCTTCTTCCGGAAAATTGGCTTTGTCTGCCCACCATAGCCACTCTGCTTCCGATCATAGCGCCTCTTTCCCTGGGCATACAAAGAATCCTTGCCCTTCTTATACTGTGTCACTTTGTGAGGCTGATGCTTGCCACACTTCTTACAGAAGGTTCTTCGGGTTTTAGGCACGTTGACCATCTTTGCAGCAGGGCTGTTGTCTATATGATGAAAACTGTAGTAAAATATTTAAGATAGCAGACATTAAACATTCCGAAAAATGAAAGTGCTACACAAGTAGACACACGAAAACCGTATAAATATATAAACCCACCACGTACTCATTTTCCATATGAATAAACGCACATACAAGTGCATACCTTTTTTAAACACTTCGTTTAAATTACTGGAGGACTAATTTTTTGTCAACCTAAAGAACTGAGGCAAGGCCGGGCGCGGTGGCTCATGCCTGTAATCCCAGCACTTTGGGAGGCCGAGGTGAGTGGATCTTCTGAGGTCAGGAGTTCGAGACCAGCCTGACCAACAAGGAGAAACCCCGTCTCTACTAAAAATACAAAATTAGACGGGCGTGGTGGTACATGCCTGTAATCCCAGCTACTCGGGAGGTTGAGGCAAGAGAATCGCTTGAACGCGGGGCGCGGAGGTTGCGGTGAGCCAAGATCGCACCATTGCACTCCAGGCTGGGCAACAAGAGCGGAATTCCGCCTCAAAAACAAAAACAAAAAAAAACACAACTGGGGCAAAATTCATAAGTAGAGTGTTTATTTGGGCCAAGTTTGAGGACTGCAACCCGGAGCACAGATTCAAATTGCCGTGAAGAGCAGCAGTTGCAAGCGGGTTTTTAGAGGAAAAAATGGCAGTTCCTAAGTTGTTTACCAAGAATTTACATTAAAATAACACAAGCGATTGGCTGGCTATACATCGTTCTTTTTATGACAAATTCCAGGAGCACGGACATAATGGGTGAAGCAGCTAGTCAGGAATAAAATGCCAGGCATGAAGTGGGGAGGTGTCCTAAGTCTCATACTCCTGTCTCTCTGGGCCCAGCAAATTTTGCACACCTCAAAGAACTCACAATGCTACGAGCCATTTTTCTATTCTCATATAGAACAAGATTCACGAAAATCAAGAGCAGCAGCTTTAGGAGGCCCAATACAGTCAGTTTTCTGTACGAAATGGGTTTAATTTATTGTGGCTGCCCCAAAAGAAATGTGCGGTTCATCTAATTTTCTTCCGCAGAAAAAGAAGAGTTTCTTTGACTCTCTTTCCCCCACCCACCTCCTCCATTTTCCAACTCTAGAGAATGGCTGGGGCAGTGCGCGACGTCGTAGCTACGGTTACGACCCGCCCCGTTCCTTCTCCGAGAACCACATCAGCGTGGTATCACTTTTCCCCTGCGAAGCACGGTCACCCGTCAGCAGCCTAGAGGGCTGACGTGTCTTTATCAAGCCGGCGCGCCTCGCGATCCTATAGCCGCCATGCCTGAAGGGAGAAGCCTGCTCTCGAACTAAGGCCGACGAGGGCCGTGGGTCTCGCCTTCCCTTTCCTAAGAAGGCCTAGTCCTACCCCGGATTCTGAGCAACGGAGGCTCCTATTGGAACCGCTACAGTTCCGTTCTTAGCTTACCGAGAAACGGCGTCCGACACCCTCGCGCAGCGCAGCTCTCGCCTAACAGGAAAGGGAAGAGAGAAGCGGAAGTAGGAACTGCACCTGAGCGACAGTACTGCGAACCAATAGGCAGCCGGTCACGGCAGCCAGGCGCCTTCGGTCGCGTCTGGAAAGCACCAACCAACGGTCTAAGGGGCGGGCCGGAGGGGTGTGGGCCGGAGGGCCGCGGTGTTCCGCGGGCCAGTTGCGGGTTGTCAGAACTGTCGCCACTGGAGTGGGGCGAGGCTGCGTCGCTCAGTCCTGGCCGTCTAGGGCCCACGTAAGGATGAGAACGCAGAGGACGCAGGGCCGCTGGAGGCGCAGGTAACGAAGCTAGGGTGCGGTGGGGCAGCTGCTGGGTTTCTTCCGGGACCCGTGGTGCTGAATGGAGAGGACCGA
>NW_012107008.1:53667-55380 GCF_000951045.1 Mandrillus leucophaeus | reverse complement strand
CATGTTGGTCAGGCTGGTCTCGAACTCTTGACCTCAAGTGATCCGCCCACCTCGGCCTCACAAAGTGCTGGGGTTACAGGCATGACCCACTGCACCCAGCCATTCCAGGTGTTTTATAAGCATTTATTCTTTACAAATCATCCTACGAAGGAAGTACTATGAACCCAGATCAGATTTTAAGCCCAGGCTACTGTCTTCTAGTTAATTCACTTTTGGTCTTTAAAACCAAGAATTCTCTAAGTAGAATATTTTAGGATTTTCTAAACTCGTAGGTTGGTGAGGGATTGTCCATAAATATTACAAAACAGCTGCATTAAAACGTTCTTTAAAAAGTGATGGGAGGCCAGGTGAGGTGGTTCACGCCTGTAATCCCAACACTTTGGGCTGAAATGGGTGGATCCTTTGAGCCCAGGAATTCGAGATCAGCCTGAGCCACATGGCAAAACTCCCTCTCTATAAAAAATACAAAAATTAGCCGAGCATAGTGCTGCGTGCCTGCAGTCCCAGCTACTAGGAAGGCTGAGGTGAGAGGATAGCTTGAGCCTGGGAGGTCAAAGCTACAGTGAGCAGAGTAAGCCACTGCACTCAAGTCTGGGCAACAGAGCAAGACCCTGTCTCCAAAAAAGTAAAAAGTGATGGTGATGTATTTAAAAATAAACTTGTATACATGATTTTTACAATCAACAAATGCAGCTATAATCGTCAGTTATTGGGATTATGTGCAAACCATGTTACTCCTAGACACCCTAGCCCTTTGCATTCTCTTACTCAGTCATTCCCATGTATCTTAGTCAACTTAAATTCATATACAAAAGGCAGAAATTGCCCTCTTATAACCCATACCTTTTCCCAGCTTTTCATTTGATGCTGAACTTTTCTTGCCTTTCATAATTACAAGGCTCAATTTTTTTCATTGTGAATTTCAACCTTTTTGTTTTCAGTTTATAACTCCTAAACCTTCGCAACTGTCAGTAAGTTCTGGCCAAGCACAGTAGCAGACACTGTAATCCCAACACTTTGGGAGGCTGAGATGGGAGAATTGCTTGAGCCCGAGAGTTGAGACCAGCCTAGACCAACATAGTGAGACCCCATCTTAAAAAAAATGCCAGGCAAATTCGCCAGGCATGGTGGTGCCCAACTACTCCAAGGCTAAAGTAGGACCTATAGAGCCTGAAAGGCCACAGTGAGCCACGAATGTGCCACTGCACTCCAGCGTGACAGTGACAGATTGTCTAAAAAAAAATTTCCATACCTCCTAGAGTGTTCTGAGAGGTTCAAAAAACAAAATTTATGCTATCTTGGACTTTCACTCGATTAACTTTAGTTTGAAGTCAAGTCAATTTTGAACTATTCTTTTATACTCAAGGCCATAGTCTATACTGTCCAAAAGAACTCTGCAGTGGTAATGTTTTACATCTTTGTTGTTCAATAAACTAGCCACACGTTGCTGTTGAGTACTAAATGTGACTAGTGTAACAAGCAGCACATTACCTGGCTAGTTACCCCTACTAGACAGAACATTTGCCATCAGCTCTTACTATCCCCCAACTTCGATCCTCTGCCTACCCAGCCTGCCATACACAAGCCTAGCATATCTTGTTTCTTATCTTGCAAAATCTTATAGACCCTTCTAAGCTGCTCAATGTTTATGAATTCACTCAACATTTGAAATTGACTAGAAAACAATATAGTATTTTCCCTTCATATATATAT
>NW_012107008.1:40674-47662 GCF_000951045.1 Mandrillus leucophaeus | reverse complement strand
GCCCGCGCTCCCGGCCCTGGAGACCATGAGGTTCCGCATCTACAAACGGAAGGTGCTAATCCTGACGCTCGTGGTGGCCGCCTGCGGCTTCGTCCTCTGGAGCAGCAATGGGCGACAAAGGAAGAACGAGGCCCTCGCCCCGCCGTTGGTGGACGCCGAACCCGTGCGGGGTGCCGGCAGCCGTGGCGGGGACCACCCCTCTGTGGCTGTGGGCATCCGCAGGGTCTCCAACGAGTCGGCGGCTCCCCTGGTCCCGGCGGCCCCTCAGCCCGAGGCGGACAACCTGACGCTGCGGTACCGGTCCCTGGTGTACCAGCTGAACTTTGATCAGACGCTGAGGAATGTAGATAAGACTGGCAACTGGGTCCCCCGGGAGCTGGTGCTGGTGGTCCAGGTGCATAACCGGCCCGAATACCTCAGACTGCTGCTGGACTCACTTCGAAAAGCCCAGGGAATTGACAACGTCCTCGTCATCTTTAGCCACGACTTCTGGTCGACCGAGATCAATCAGCTGATCGCCGGAGTGGATTTCTGTCCGGTTCTGCAGGTGTTCTTTCCTTTCAGCATTCAGTTGTACCCTAATGAGTTTCCAGGCAGTGACCCTAGAGATTGTCCCAGAGACCTGTCAAAGAATGCCGCTTTGAAATTGGGGTGCATCAATGCTGAGTATCCCGACTCCTTCGGCCATTATAGAGAGGCCAAATTCTCCCAGACCAAACATCACTGGTGGTGGAAGCTGCATTTTGTGTGGGAAAGAGTCAAAATTCTTCGAGATTATGCTGGCCTTATACTTTTCCTAGAAGAAGATCACTACTTAGCCCCAGACTTTTACCATGTCTTCAAAAAGATGTGGAAACTGAAGCAGCAAGAGTGCCCTGAATGTGATGTTCTCTCCCTGGGGACCTATACTGCCAGTCGCAGTTTCTATGGCATGGCTGACAAGGTAGATGTGAAAACTTGGAAATCCACAGAGCACAATATGGGTCTAGCCTTGACCCGGAATGCCTATCAGAAGCTGATCGAGTGCACAGACACTTTCTGTACTTATGATGATTATAACTGGGACTGGACTCTTCAATACTTGACTGTATCTTGTCTTCCAAAATTCTGGAAAGTGCTGGTTCCTCAAGTTCCTAGGATTTTTCATGCTGGAGACTGTGGTATGCATCACAAGAAAACCTGTAGACCATCCACCCAGAGTGCCCAAATTGAGTCACTCTTAAATAATAACAAACAATACATGTTTCCAGAAACTCTAACTATCAGTGAGAAGTTTACTATGGTAGCCATTTCTCCACCTAGAAAAAATGGAGGGTGGGGAGATATTAGGGACCATGAACTCTGTAAAAGTTATAGAAGACTGCAGTGAAAATCACAATTACAGAAGCAAAAGTGACAGTCTTCTATTTTTGATATTTGTCCAAACAGGACATACAATTGAATAAAAGAGTTTAGGAACTGGTTTCTGCTTTAATACAAAAACAAAATCTTGTAAAAGGTGTCCAAATACATAGTAATCTTTTCCAATTATGTCTGATTAAGATTTAAAACTGAAGGTTTCATTTTGGGAGTAGGATTTTAAAGCTCAATCTGTATCTGCTAAAACTGATTATTGTTGATTGATACAAGAGGGGAAATTTGATTTAAATTGCATCTATTAATCTTTTTATCTGAAACTTTGTACACTTTTCCACTTTTAAAACCTATTTTAAGTACAGCAAAATTTATTTAAAACTGTCAAAGCAGTAAAAAGTATTACCATGAAATGGTTAGGGTATTAATGGAACAAAAACCCAGTTTCACTCTATTGACACACTTACTAGGAAGGGATTGCTTCACTGGTTTAATAATTAAAAAGTTATGTTTATTAAAACACCCTGTCAGAACAGTCATTTTCAGTATTAGATTCCTGTACTGTTGTGTTTTGAGTGTGCTTTGGAACCTTCATAGAAGACACTTTCTTTTGGAATGTATTTGATTGATAAAGTTTAAACATTGTTTTCACCTCAATGTAGAAATACAGTGGTTTTGTTTTTTTTTCTTTTCTTTTAGTGCTGACAAAATAAAATACTCATTTTTGCATAAAAAGGTTCCTAATCCTTTTGCAGAATAAGTTTTGTTTACTCTTCATAGCAAATTTAGTGAAGGCATTCTACAAGTTTTGAGTTAGCATTATATTTTAATATTTATTATTGCCACATTGTATAATTGAGTTTGAAATAAAACCCAGCTCATGACAATGCATTCCCTGTGCAAGAAACTGTTTGGCTTTCAAATTACCCAGGCATAGATAATGAACAATAAAATGTTGCTGTGTAAGGTAAATACAGCCTAAATTGTTTTTGAAAGCCAGAAATGGTACAAAGTTCAGTCATGCCAAAGTGAAATACTTTCTAGTGCCGGCTTTAACTTAAATCATACTTTTTAAAAGGACAGATACAGAAAATTATAGGAAACAGGCTTAAATTTTGCTCCATATTTAATGTAGAAGTTTCCCTTAATTTGTAATTGCATTCAACCAAAAATTTCTCATAAAAGACTAATTTCTGTGTAAAGATATTATTAGGGGCTGGGTGTGGTGGCTCATGTCTGTAATCTCAGCACTCTGGGAGTCTGAGGCAGGCAGATTGCTTGAACTCAGGAGTTTGAGACCAGCCTGGGCAACATGGCAAAAACCCATTGCTACCAAAAATAGAAAAAATTAGCCTGGTGTAGTGGTGCATCTGTAGTCCCAGCTACTTGAGAGGCTGAGGTGGGAGGATCCTTTGAGTTTGGGAGGCGGAGGTTGCAGTGAGCCTAGAGCATGCCACTGCACTCCAGCCTGGGCAACAGAGTGAGCCTCCATCTCAAGAAAAAAAAAAGTTACTTCAACTTACAACTATTAAATGGTAGTCTCAAAATTATTGCATCAATTTAAGATTCATAGTGGTTTAAGAGCACATATGCTCATCCAAGGTGAGGTAAATGGTTCTCTTGCTTTACGAGCTACCTTTAGACTTACCCTCACAGCCCAATCTGGTGCAAGATTTGGGGGAGGGGGTTAAATAAGGGTGAATCAGGAGGCTTTTTACCTATTTCTGGTACTCTGACCTGACATCACTAGTTCAAAGAACTAAAAACTTAGGTTATTTCCAGGACAGAGCTAAGAAGGCCAGAGTCTGAAGTAGCAGCTGTTTTTGAAACAAATAGATCAGTTCCTGGCTTTGGGGGTTAGTGATTAGATCAACAAATATTTTCCTTTCTGCATTTTCTTTTCCTTTCTGCTTTTCCTTCCTTTAATTTTCTTGCCCTAAAATTTTTTGTGAGAAAAAAACCTGTTAGGATCTTCTCTTTGCCTCACATTTTAGGTGTTATAAAAGAAATTGATTATGCAAGAGGCTTAGATGAGAGCATCGCTTGAGCCTAGGAGTTTGAATCCAGCCTGGACAACATAGCAAGACCCTATCTGTTGTTTTTTTTGAAACGGAGTCTCTCTTTGTCACCCAGGCTGGAGTGCAGTGGTGTGATCTCAGCTCACTGCAAGCTCTGCCTCTCGGGTTCATGCCATTCTCCTGCCTCAGCCTCCCAAATAGCTGGGACTATAGGCGCCTGCCACCATGCCTGGCTAATTTTTTATATTTTTAGTAGAGACAGGGTTTCACCATGTTAGCCAGGATGGTCTCGATCTCCTTACCTCGTGATCCACCCGCCTCGGCCTCCCAAAGTGCTGGGACTACAGGCATGAGCCACCGCGCCTGGCCGACCCTATCTCTTAAAGAAAGAAAGTGATTAGGAAACACTGGCTTTTTTTGGTTTTTTTGTGTGTGTAATAATATAATGAAGGCAATTTTCCTATCAGAGCAAATTGCCAGATTTAAAAAATTCCAGTTTTACTCTTAAATTTCTATAAAACCACAAGATGTTTTAGTATTTCAATAACTTATAAGAAATTCTTCAAAATTGAATTTTCAAAATCATTACTAAATAACTAAATCTATTATATATACTTTATGTGACAAAAATATATATAGTTTGTGTGACAAAGTGAAATATAGAGTTGATGAAAAATACTATATTTTACCTGGTGTATTTGTATCCTAATTATTTAGATTAATATTGGTTAGTAAAGTTCTTTCCCCTCTAAGTTCTATTTCAAGCTTAAAAATGTCCTATTTAGTGAGACTGAGAAACAGTTTTGAAATTCTACCCCCGACACATGTACTCACAATTCCAGTTAATTGCATTCTTGAGAATTACTTTGTGTGACAAACACAACTTAGTGAATATTTATTTTGAAATTTTATTAAAGTAATGACAAAGCAAAATGTAACACAGAAGTATATATACACAGGTTATATTAAACAATGTTTTAACTCTCAAATAGAAAAATACATCTGTTACAGGAATCACAAAACTTATATCCATAAGGAAACTTTAAACTCCAGAGGTAAAAAAAAAATAAAAATCTCCAGTTTCCCCCATGAGAATCAAAACTGCAATTTAAAAAAAAAAAAATTGCAAATTTTAATTTTATACTTTAATGCCTTTAGTTTTAAGACAACAGTTAACAGAATCAATTTTAGATACAGGCATTTTTTAACCTTAATATTTAAAAGTCCAAAATTATATAGAATTAATCCAAATCATATAGCAAAGAATTCTGAAAATTGAATGCACAATTGGTCACATGATCTTTAATGACCTGTACACTACCATCCTGCATATTGGTTTCTTTTATGCTGTCAAATCCAGGTATATTGTGAACTGTAGTTTTGTTCAGTAATGAAGATAGGTGATCTCCATCTGTTTCTTTCTCTTCAGTTATTATTGACTCGTTTAAGTTATCTTTTTCCTCATTTGAGCAAGTAGCACTTTTTTCTTTTATAAATTCAGATTGCATTTTTGACTCAGGTTGCTGAGATTTTCCAAGTATCATTTGAGAAACATCAAGAGACTCTTGTTGAAAGCATGTAACTGAACCAAAGCTATCTATTTGTAGTGCTTTAACTGCTATAGATGAATCAGAATCAGTTGTAGAGGTGTTACAATGTTCTATATATTCCTTTTCAGTTAGAGGACTTTCTTCGTTTACTCTTTCTTCCTTTCCTTGTAGCTGATCAGAGTTACCACATTCTTGCAACTGTGTCAAGAGAAACAACCAATTAATAATTATTTGAAATAATATAAAATTAAATTGTACTACCTCCTGGCCTCAAATGATCCACCTCCTTAGCCTCGCAAAGTGCTGGGATTACAGGCATGAACCACCACAACTGGTTTGCTGCCAGTCTTTTTTTTTTTTTTGAGATTGAGTCTGGCTCTGTCGCCCAGGCTGGAGTGCAGTGGTACAATCTTGGCTCACTGCAACCTTTGCCTCCCAGATTCAAGCGATTCTCCTGTTTCAGCCTCCAGAGTAGCTGGGATTACAGGTGCCCGCGACCACACCCAGCTAATTTTTATATTTTTAGTACAGACGGGGTTTCACAATGTTGGCCAGGCTGGTCTCAAACTCCTGACCTCAGGTGATCCGCACACCTTGGCCTCCCAAAGTGCTGGGATTACAGTTGTGAACTACTGCACCCAGCCTACTGCCAGTCATTTTTTAACAATGTAAGCCTGGCATTGATATCCTGATTATATCCTTTCACAACAATAATCCATACTTTTCAACATGGTCTACAAAACTATTTAACAGTTATTCTTATAAGCACATTGTTGAATTTCTTGAATTTTCTTGAATTCCTCTAATTTTTCGGAGCCGCCCTTCTAATACATATGTCTGCCGATTGTGGTAGTTACTAAATTATTTGCATCTTCAATACTGAAGACTATAAAAATGACCAAAATTAAGATTGAATTAGAAAGAATGTTACGACATAGTTCCCATGGTTTGAGAGTCAAAAAAGATTGTATGTCCCTGGACTAGTACTCAAACTTCCTAAGTGTTATTCTCTCTTTGTTCCTCATTGTAGGGTTATTTTGGGATTAAATGACATGACGTGAAAATGAACAGCAAAGTGTGTAGCACATAATAAATACACAGACAAAAGGCTTTCCTTGGCCGGGCGCAGTGGCTCACGCCTGTAATCTCAGCACTTTGGGAGGCCGAGGCGGGCAGATCATGAGGTCAGGAGATCGAGGCCATCCTGGCTAACACGGTGACACCCAATCTCTACTAAAAATACAAAAAATTAGCCGGCCATGGTGGCACGCTCCTGTAGTCCCAGCTACTCAGGAGGCTGAGACAGGAGAATCTCTTGAACCCAAGAGGCAGAGGTTGCAGTGAGCCGAGATCACGCTACTGCACTTCAGCCTGGGTGACAGAGCGAGACTCTATCTCAAAAAAAAAAAAAAAAGACTTTTCTTCTCTTAACATCACTCTGCTCCACCATTATGTTCATTTTGTTTAAAGTTATGACATTAGAAATGAATAATTTGTTAGGTTTTAACTCTGTGCTTCATTACTCCTCTATAGAGCCCACCAACTTCCTTACCTTTGCATTAATTTCAATCTTATTATCAGTAACTTGAAGAACTTCAATTAATGGTGGGGTTAAGGACATACACTGTTTGAATGGAGAGCTCAGGACCTCTTCAAGAAACTCATTAACATTTTCTTCATTGACAAATAACCTTTCCTAAAATAAAAAGGGAAAAAATATTCTGCCTTATAAGTCACACTTGACACAGTTGTATCTCAAAGCAGCTCACAAAATTTCTCACATTGTTCAGGGGTATATTTTTTAAAATGTTTATTTTAATGTTATTCCTATGAGCTGTCTTGGAAAAATTTAAGTTTGGTATTATACAGAGCAGTAAGAGTTGTACTGAGGACAAACATAAATGCATAGGAAAAGAACCTAAAAGAAAGAGGTCTTGGTACTTTGTCTATTAAATCTGACCTTTTAGTATTTCTTTTCTTTCTTTTTTTTTGTTTGTTTTGTTTTGTTAAGACATAGTCTCACTCTGTTGCCTATGCTGGAGTGCAGTGGTGCAATCTCGGCTCACC
>NW_012107008.1:37406-40624 GCF_000951045.1 Mandrillus leucophaeus | reverse complement strand
AGTGTTATTCTCTCTTTGTTCCTCATTGTAGGGTTATTTTGGGATTAAATGAGATGACGTGAAAATGAACAGCAAAGTGTGTAGCACATAATAAATACACAGAGAAAAGGCTTTCCTTGGCCGGGCGCAGTGGCTCACGCCTGTAATCTCAGCACTTTGGGAGGCCGAGGCGGGCAGATCATGAGGTCAGGAGATCGAGGCCATCCTGGCTAACACGGTGACACCCAATCTCTACTAAAAATACAAAAAATTAGCCGGCCATGGTGGCACGCTCCTGTAGTCCCAGCTACTCAGGAGGCTGAGACAGGAGAATCTCTTGAACCCAAGAGGCAGAGGTTGCAGTGAGCCGAGATCACGCTACTGCACTTCAGCCTGGGTGACAGAGCGAGACTCTATCTCAAAAAAAAAAAAAAAAGACTTTTCTTCTCTTAACATCACTCTGCTCCACCATTATGTTCATTTTGTTTAAAGTTATGACATTAGAAATGAATAATTTGTTAGGTTTTAACTCTGTGCTTCATTACTCCTCTATAGAGCCCACCAACTTCCTTACCTTTGCATTAATTTCAATCTTATTATCAGTAACTTGAAGAACTTCAATTAATGGTGGGGTTAAGGACATACACTGTTTGAATGGAGAGCTCAGGACCTCTTCAAGAAACTCATTAACATTTTCTTCATTGACAAATAACCTTTCCTAAAATAAAAAGGGAAAAAATATTCTGCCTTATAAGTCACACTTGACACAGTTGTATCTCAAAGCAGCTCACAAAATTTCTCACATTGTTCAGGGGTATATTTTTTAAAATGTTTATTTTAATGTTATTCCTATGAGCTGTCTTGGAAAAATTTAAGTTTGGTATTATACAGAGCAGTAAGAGTTGTACTGAGGACAAACATAAATGTATAGGAAAAGAACCTAAAAGAAAGAGGTCTTGGTACTTTGTCTATTAAATCTGACCTTTTAGTATTTCTTTTCTTTCTTTTTTTTTGTTTGTTTTGTTTTGTTAAGACATAGTCTCACTCTGTTGCCTATGCTGGAGTGCAGTGGTGCAATCTCGGCTCACCACAACCTCCGCCTCCCAAGTTCAAGCAATTCTCCTGCCCCAGACTACGAAGTAGCTAGGATTACAGGCAACTGCCACCACGCCGGGATAATTTTTGTGTTTTTGGTAGAGACGGGGTTTTACCATGTTGGCAAGGCTGGTCTTGAACTCCTGACCTCAAGCTATCCACCTGCCCTGGCCTCCCAAAGGGCTGGGATTACAGGTGTGAGCCACTGCACCTGGCCTCTTTTAGTATTTCATAAGAGTAACATCATCTCTAGGGCTATAAATGGGATCCCAGATACAAAATATAATTCAGCTTTAAAACATTTCCTAATGAGGTGGCTAAGAAATATACATGAAAGGATCTATTCCAATTTTGTGTGACCAGTTTGCCTTATAGTTTTTGGGCAGGTAAGAGCTAATTACAGTATTTTATTTAAAAGAAGTGGTGTGTTTTTTTGTTTATTTTTGTTTTTGAGACAGAGTCTTGCTCTGTCACCCAGGCTGGAGTGCAGTGGCATAATCACGGCTCATTGCAGCAGCCTTGACCTTCTAGGCTCAAGTGATCCTCCCCCACCTCAGCCTCCAGAGTAGCTAGGACCACAGAACATGCCACCATTCTCAGCTAATTTTTGTATTTTTTTGTAGAGACAGGGTTTTGCCATGTTGCCCAGGCTGGCCTCAAACTTCTGGACTCAAGTGATCCACCTGCTTTGGCCTCCCGAAGTGGTGAGATTACAGGCATGAGCCACAACCACACCCAGCCCTTTTTTTTCCCCCCCCTTGAGACAGGGTCTCGATTTGTTGCCCAGGCTGGAATGCAGTGGCACTCATAGCTTCCTGCAGCCTTGACCTCCCTGGCTCAAGCAATCCTCCCACCTGTGCCCCCAAGTACCTAGGTACCTGGGACTACAGGTGCATGCCATAATTCCCAACTAATTTTTACATTTTTTGGGCCGGGTGTGGCAGCTCACACCTGTAATTCCAGCACTTTGGGAGGCCAAGGCAGGTGGATCACTTGAGGTCAGGAATTCAAGACCAGCCTGGCCAACATAGTGAAACCCTGTCTCTACTAAGACTGTGATCACTTGAACCCGTGAGGCAGAGACTGCAGTGAGTCCAGCCTGGGTGACAGAGTGAGGCTCTGTCTCAAAAGAAAAAAAAATTTTTTTTAAAGTTTTTTGTAGAGACAGGTCTCACTTTGTTGCCCAGGCTGCTCTCCAACTCCTGGATTTAAGCTGTCCTCCCACCTTGGCCTCCCAAAGTGCTAGGATTACGGGTGTGAGCCACTACACCCAGTCAAGAAGTGTACTGTATTTTTAAGCACTGGGATACTCCAGTGTGACATTAGCAAACTGTATAGTTATTAAAAGAATGAAGTAGAGCGCATATATTCAGGGCATTTTGAATCTACGCTCCAGAGAAAAGGTAAATTATGAAAAAAAATAGGTTGGGTACAGTGGCTCATGCCTATAATTCCAGCACTTTAGGAAGCCAAGGCGGGTGGATTGTTTGAGCCAGAAGTTCGAGACCAGCCTGGGCAACATGGCAAAACCCAGCTCTACAAAAAATACAAAAATTAGCCAGGCGTGGTGGCATGCACCTGTGGTCCTAGCTACTCCAGAGGCTAAGCTGGGAGGATGGCTTGAGTCTGGGAGGTTGAGGCTGCAGTGAGCCATGATCGCACCACTGCACGCCAGCCTGGATGAGACAGACTGAGACCCTGTCTCCAAAAATAAATAAATAAAGAATGAGATAGATTTCGAGATGCTGACACGAAAAGATTTCCAAATTATTACTAGGAAATGCAAAAATCACTCTTTTACCTGAATTCCAAACACAAAGCAGTTTGTTCACGTCAAGTGAATACAGGTATATAGTTAGGGTGTGGGGAGAATAACCATATTTTAAATTACTTAATTTATAAAAGCAGTTCATTGTTGCCCCAAATAAAAATGTTTTCCTCTGTACTTTTATATAAGCAAATTTTGTAATTACAAAATAAACACAGCTCATTGTTTGGTCCAAATAGGTAGAAAATATCAGAAAGAAACAAGTTTCAAGTTATCTTCTATTGGGAACATATATTCAGGGCCACTTGAATATGTGTCTCCCGGGTTGCAGTCCTCTATTTTGGCCCAAATAAACTCTCTCTACACACACACACAC
>NW_012107008.1:35055-36822 GCF_000951045.1 Mandrillus leucophaeus | reverse complement strand
GAAGGTTGCAGTGAGCCGAGATCGCGCCACTGCACTCCAGCCTGGGCGGCAGAGCGAGACTCCGTCTCAACAATAACAACAAAATAAATAAAATAACCTCTTCCCAGAAGAGGTGCAGTTAACGTATGTACTGTTAGGTTCAGCAAATATTTATCACACTTTGTTAAATGCTAGTCATTGTGCTAAATATTAGTAGGGACCTAAGCATGATTACGAGATGCAAAGTGACATAATCTCAATTTAATATAGCGCCAACCCAAGGACAATCCCGCCAAAATCTTAGACTAAAATTAAGCAGCACCATATGGCCCAAAGGGCATTTGAACATAACTGTGTGAGTAACTGGATAAGTAACTGGCTGAGTTACTTTTCCTCTCTGGAAGTAAATTATTCTTCTTCTCTACTTTGTAAGCTCGGAAAAAATGATTTACTAACTTCAAATGCCCATTATAGAGTGCTTTTTAAACTTCTTTGTGTTACAAACCCCTTTTAAGAATATAACTAAAATTATAGCCCTTCTCCCCGGAAGAGATCACTCCCTACTTTCTGCATACAATTCCAGAGGTCTACGGCTCCCTGAAAATTCATTTAAGGTCTCCTTCCCAGTCAATGGACCTCAGGAAACAACGCATTCGAGGTAACTTTGAAGATCTGAAACCCATCCACCAGACGCGATGCATGTTTTTTTTGTTTTGTTTTGTTTTGTTTTTCAAAATACGCTTAACAAGTACTGACATCTTTCATCATGTGCGTCAGTGCAAGTCATTACAAGAAAAGTTATAATGGAAAATGCTTTGTTTAGGATAAACTGAAAAGGTGCCCGTAATGGCAGTTGTTTTGTTTTTTGTTTTTTTTTTTTTGAGATGGAGTCTCGCTCTGTCGCCCACACTGTTCTGCAGTGGCACGACCTCGGCTCACTGCAACCTCCGCTTCCCGGGTTCAAGCGATTCTCCTGCCTCAGCCTCCCAAGTAGCTAGGACTACAGGCGCCCGCTACCATGTCCTGCTAATTTTGTATTTTTAGTAGAGACGGGATTTCATCATATTGGCCAGGCTGGTCCAGAACTGACCTCGTGATCCGCCCGCCTAGGCCTCCCAAAATGCTGGGATTACAGGCGTGAGCCACCGCGCCCGGCCCGTAATAGCAAAGTTTTTAAGTGAGATGGGATACTTCAAATATGAGGACTCTGGAAAGAAGTGTTACCTCCAAAGAATCGTTGTTTACACCATAATACCACTCTCTCCAATGTCCATGGCTCTCTGGAGATTTTGCCAGTTCTATCACTGCATTGTTTGAAGAAATGCTAATCACAGGTTCTGTGGTACTCAATTTATTCTCTGGAGCAAATTGCAAAAAGAAGGAATAAACTAAGTCTTGTGTGGAGAAGCGTAATTTGTACCAGAGGGGATTCAAATCTCCTTGAAGACTTTGCGGCTGGATCCGAGGCACCTGAATGAGCAGAGTCAAGGTTTCTTTGTCCTGATTACACAGTAACGGAGGACACAAAGGCTCCCCGCTCTTGGTCCCGGGACCACCCATGGCGCGGGCTGAGGGCTCGCAGCGCTTGCCCTCCGACTCCGCGCGCGTCTCCACACCGGTATCTCCGCGCGCACTCTCTCTTCCCGCGTAAGACTCCCAGGCAAGGCCCCGGCAGGACGTACAAAGGGAGCCTCCGCCACCAGGTGAGTTCTCTCCTCCGGGAGATGGTTCCTCCACGCTGCCCGGCGGAGACCCCGCGTGCGTGCTCAAGTCCTGCTCCCCCGGCTT
>NW_012107008.1:31993-34250 GCF_000951045.1 Mandrillus leucophaeus | reverse complement strand
GCCCATAGTTTTAAATGCCATCTGTGTTCAAATTAGTCCTTTCAAGAAATATTTATTGTGTGCTCATTGCACTTATTATATAGGTAATTAACAAGGATGTGAAGCAGTTGCATTTCCTTTTTTTTTTTTTTCTTTGAGACAGAGTCTTGCTCTATCGCCTAGGCTGGAGTGCAATGGCACGATCTTGGCTCACTGCAACCTCCGTCTCCCGGGTTCAAGCGATTCTCCTGCCTCAGCCTCCCAAATAGCTGGGATTACAGGTGCCTGCAAACACGCCGGGCTAATTTTTGTATTTTTAGTAGAGATGGGGTTTCACGAGGACCCTTCGGCTCCCCCTCAGGCCTGGCCAGGATGACCCCGGGCAGGGGTGTGCGCAGCACCGCAGCCTCGGGGGTCCCCTTATACTTGGCTTTCAGGGTCTTGGCATTCCTGCGGTCCAGCTTCACTCCGAACTGCTTCTCGACTGCCTCCAGGGCCGTAGCGTCCAGCATCTGGCGGAAGCCCTCGTGCCGCCGGGCCAGCGCTAGCGCGTCTGGATGGAAGACCACGTCGTAGACCATGTATCGGCTGCTGTTGCGCCCCGCGTACTCACGGCCTGGCGCCAAGCTGTAGGGCAGGGACCAGTGACTGCCAGGAGCTGCGCCCCGGTCGTCATCGGAGCCGGGCCGGCTGCTGGGCGCGCCCACCAGCGCATTGCTGCAGACGTTCACGAAGCAGCGCCGTGTCCCGTCCAGGCTGGTGCGCAGCACGTGCCCCGGCTCCGGGTGCACGAACCGCACCTCCACCCCGCGCTCACGCTCTAGCGCGGTGATCTCCGCCTCGTAGCGCCGCCGGTTCTCCGGGTTGGTGAGCTCCTCGGCGTACTGGGAGAACATTCGCCGGAACTCCGGGTCCTGGAAGGCGGAGGTGAGCCGCTGGACCTCCTCTCCACTCAGGTCTAAGTCCTCCAGCGACGAGGAGGCCTCCGCTTTGGCCATACTGCCCTGTGGCTTCTCGCCCTCTGGCCAAGGGGGATCAATCTGAGACTGGCTTGGGGGATCCGCCTCAGAGTCTCTGGGCAGCCGAGAGTGACGCGGTGGAGATCGGTAACGGCTGGAAAATTGAGCCTTGAGCAGCGCGTGCTTGTTGCCATAGTGACACCACTAACATTCGGGAGGAGGGGTAGAAATCTTGGTGGAATAGGCTGGGCGCGTGGTTCAGGCCTGTAATCCCAGCACTTTGGGAGGCCGAGGTGGGCGGATCACGAAGTCAGGAGATTGAGACCATCCTGGCTAAAACGGTGAAACCCCGTCTCTACTAAAAACACAAAAAAATTAGCCGGGCTAGGGGGCGCCTGTAGTCCCAGCTACGTGGGAGACTGAGGCAGGAGAATAGCGTGAACCCGGGAGGCGGAGCTCTTGCAGTGAGCCGAGATCCCGCCACTGCACTCCAGCCTGGGCGACAGAGCGAAACTCTGTCTCAAAAAAAAAAAAAAAAGGAAATAATGGTGGAATAGTGGAAATGCCAGAAATAGCCCTCTTAGATTCTTCAAACTAACTCACCAATGTACTTTCTCTGTTTTATAGATTCCTGTCCAATAGTGCAGTTACTTACTTCTGCAGAATAACTATTGTAGTAACTGTCATAATTTCCAGCATTACGTGCATTATCCCATTCATTGCTCACACCACTAAAAGATAAAAACCTCATCCCCCTTTCACAAACAAGAAGATGGGACCTGAGAAATTGAACCAAGGTCACATAGCCAGTGTATTCAACAGGCGAATCCAAACCTAAGTTTATCTGCGTTTTTCACTTTGCTAAACCAACATTTCAATCTTTTTTGTTGTTGTTGAGATAGAGTCTCACTCTGTCTCCCAGGCTGGCATGCAGTGGCGAGATCTTGGCTCACTGCAGCTTTAGCCTCCCGGGTTCAAGCAATTCTCCTGCCTCAGCCTCCCAAATAGCTGGGATTACAGGTGCCTGCAACCACGCCGGGCTAATTTTTGTATTTTTAGTAGAGATGGGGTTTTACCATGTTGGCCAGGCTGGTCTTGAACTCCTGACCTCAGGTGATCCACCCTCCTCGGCCTCCCAAAATGCTGGGATTACAGACGTGAGCGATGGCGCCCGGCCAACCTTTCAATCTCAGTGTACCTCCTTTGCATTTTCTGGCGATTCCACTATAATATTTACCCAGTAAAAACTCATTTAGGGCAAGACATATGGGCAGGGTGTTCATAAACAATTGCCAGTGGCCCGTGAACATATAAGACTA
>NW_012107008.1:26467-29914 GCF_000951045.1 Mandrillus leucophaeus | reverse complement strand
CTGGGATTATAGGATTATAGGCGTGAGCCACCACACCAGGTCCAAAACCCCTTTTTTTTTTTTTTTTTTTTTTTGAGGCTATCTCACTCTTTTGCCCAGGCTGGAGTGCAGTGGTGCAATCATGGCTCACTGCAACCTCCGCCTCCCAGGTTCAAGCAATTCTCGCTGCCTCAGCCTCCCAAGTAGCTGGGATTACAGTCACTCACCACCACACCCGGCTAAGTTTTGTATTTTTAGTAGAGATGGGGTTTCACCATGTTGGCCAGGCTGGTCTCCCACCCTTGACCTCAAGTGATCTGCCCACGTCAGTCTCCCAAAGTGCTGGGATTACAGGCATGAGCCACCGCGCCTGGCCTAAAACCTTTCTAATGTGCATTTTTTTTTTTTTTACCCAAATGCCCTTAGAGTATTTGACACAATACTCTTAGAACATTCTCAAGGTGACATCATTTATGATTCTAAAGGTTTGAGAAGAATCTACAAATTCAACAATGGAACTGATTGAGCAGGTTTTGGTAGAGCCACACAACAGAATTTTGTACAACCATTGAAAGTGATCATATGGAAGTATGTTTATTTACTGGAGTAGTTATTTATTCATTGGTAATTGGTCAATTCAGTGATCATTTTTCTATTCTCAGCAACATTTAACACAGTTGATGTTGGCATTACCTCAGTGATAAGACACTTTCCAGATTTCTCTTCTATCTCATCAGTCACTCTCATAGTTTTGCTCTGTAGGTATCTACTTCTTTTCAACTTCTACATGGAAATGCCCCAAAACTAGGACCCAGTCTGTTACCCATCTATATTCTCCTTCAGAAATATATTTACACTCACACATACTTGTCTTACACTCAGGTTTTACACTCCTATATCCAGCTACACATTCGAGGTGTCCATTTGAGTGATTAATACGTAAGCTACTCAGGCTTGAAATGATCAAGATCAGCAGAACTCCTGTCTTCCCAAACCGCTGCCTCATCTTATGGTCTCTTGGAAGCATTCAAAGCAGTTGACTGCCCCCTTGAAACACATCTTTCTCATGTTTTGCAGAACTCCAAACTGTCCCATTTTCCTCCTCCTTTATGCTCCTGCCAGTTTTCCAAATGTGGGAGTCACCCAAGGCTTTGTTCATCAGCCCTCTTACCTAATCGTATTTCTTCCAAGATGTCTTATGCAGGCCCATAGTTTTAAATGCCATCTGTGTTCAAATTAGTCCTTTCAAGAAATATTTATTGTGTGCTCATTGCACTTATTATATAGGTAATTAACAAGCATGTGAAGCAGTTGCATTTCCTTTTTTTTTTTTTCTTTGAGACAGAGTCTTGCTCTATCGCCTAGGCTGGAGTGCAATGGCGCGATCTTGGCTCACTGCAACCTCCGTCTCCTGGGTTCAAACGATTCTCCTGCATCAGCCTCCCAAGTAGCTGGGATTGCAGGGGCCCACCACCATGCCCGGCTAATATTTGTATTATTTAGTAGAGATGGGGTTTCACTATATTGGTCAGGCTGGTCTCGAATTCCTGACCTCAGGTGATCCGCCCACATCAGCCTCCCAAAGTGCTGAGATTACAGGTGCAAGCCACCATGCCCAGCCAGCAATTACACTTTCATATCCTGGGAGTCTGTATTGGAACACTGTTAACATAATGCTTATGACAATGAAATTCTACTCCCAGATACACATTCAACAGAAACACGTATCCCCACCAAAAGACATGTACTACAATGTGTGTATTCATAGCGGCACTATTCATAACTGACAAATTCTGGAAACAACTGGAAACAACCCAAATTCTCATTCATAGTAGAATGGATAAATAAATGGTAAATACCCACCCATACAATGCACTACTCAACAGTATAGATGAATATCATTAACATCATGGTGCTTGAAAGAAACCAGATGTAAAATAATACATATGACTCTGTCATATAATAGACAAAACTTGGCAAAATAAATCTGAAAGAAACCAGATGTAAAATAATACATATGACTCTGTCATATAATAGACAAAACTTGGCAAAATAAATCCAAGCTAGTGATGGCCATTTTGGGAGAGCTTCTGGGGTGAGAGTCTGTTAATCTTGGTTACATTGGGTATGCAATTTGTGAAATTCATTGTGCTGTACGCTGACAATAGATTTTGTGTATCTTTTAAAGTCAAAAAATGTACTTTTTTTTTGTTTTTTTGGAGACAGAGTCTCCCTCTGTGATCTAGGCTGGAGTGCAGTGGCACAATCTCAGCTCACTGCAACCTCCGCCTCCCAAGTTCAAGCAGTACTCCTGCCTCAGCCTCCCGGGTAGCTGGTATTACAGATGCCCACCACCCACGCCTGGCTAATTTTTGTATTTTTAGTAGAGATGGGGTTTTGCCATATTAGCCAGGCTGGTCTCAAACTCCTGACCTCAGGTGATCCACCCTCCTCAGCCTCCCAAAGTGCTGGGATTACAGGAATGAGCCACCTTACTCAGCCTAAAAAAAAGGAAAAAAAAAACTTTGGTTTTTTTTGTTAAAAAATAAAAAAACTTTGCCCTCATGGATTTCATCTGGGGTGAGACTAGTGAGTCCAAAATGGTATCTCCAGTTCTGTCTGACCACTGAACTCTAAGAGACTTACATGCCACTGCCCCGCAGAGTTCTCCACCTGGATGTTTGATGGGCATCTCACATTAACAGTTCTACATAGAAATCTTGATTTTTACATCTTGAACTTGTTCTCTCCCCAGTCGCACTAAATGATACTGCCTGCCCAGCTACTTAAACCTAAAACGTAAGCATAATTCTCGATTCCTCTTTCCCTCACCCTGCTGCCATTCAGTTACATAGTCCTGTTGCCTCTTCTTGTACACTCCAAATATATCCACTTCTTTCTATTTCTACTGTGAGCCACCATCATCTCCATCGCAGACTAGTGCAATAGCTTCCAATTGGTCTCTTCAGCTCTTCCCTTCTGACAATCTCTTTTCCACACAATTGCTTTAGTGATCTTTAAAATCAAATCAATTTACATCATTCTCTGCTGAAAACCTAGTAGCTTCATATCCAGGTTCCTTACATGTGTCTACACTTAATCCCTAACCCTCTTCATATTCACCATCTAATTTTCTTCCCCGGATCAGTCTAATGTCAGAATACTCTTGACTCCTCTGCAGCCTGGGTACAGGCCATTGAACCTCAAGACCTTAAATGATGTCACCTTAGTGACTCCCTGCAACATGCTTCTCCCACCTCCAACACCTTATATAATTATGGCCAGCAACGTTTTTTGTTGTTCTTGTTTTGAGATGGAGTTTCACTCTGTCACCCAGGCTGGAGTGCAGCAGCACGATGGCGGCTCACTGCAACCTCTGCCTCCTGGGTTCAAGTAATTCTCGTGCCCCAGCCTGCAAGTAGCTGGGACTACAGGAAGGTACCACCATGCCCAGCTAATTTTTTTTTT
>NW_012107008.1:23215-25522 GCF_000951045.1 Mandrillus leucophaeus | reverse complement strand
CTTAAAAAAAATAATGGGCCAGGCGCAGTGGCCCACACCTATAATCCCAGCACTTTGGGAGGCCGAGGTGGGTGGATCACCTGAGGTCAGGGGTTTGAGACCAGCCTGGCCAACGTGGTGAAACACCACTTCTACTAAAAATACAAAAATTAGCCAGGAGTGGTGGCGGGCACCTGTAATCCCAGCTAGTTAGGAGGCTGAGGCAGGAGAATTGCTTGAACCCAGGAGGCTGAGGTTGCAGTGAGCCGAGATTGTGCCATTGCATTCCAGTCTGGGCGACAAGAATGAGACTCCGTCTCAAAAAAAAAAAAGAATTAATGCCTTTTGGAGGGAGAAGGTCCTAAGTACTAGAGCCATTATCAGTTATTAACCCCTTTGTGTAACCTGTCTTATCCTATCCTTCCACAAATACTGCTTTTGCTCTCTTCAGATGCCATTGTTCTATTTACTGGGAAGTAGAGGTCCAGAGTAGATGGCTGAGACCTACTGACTTAAGTGAGACACTGTGATAGCACATGCCAGATCCTAATACATAACAAACAGCTTCATGAGACAAAACTTAATGCACTGGAATTTTCTATTCTGCCGTGACTCATTTATATTTCAACCCACGGATCAGTTTGACCTTCAGTCTGAAACACTGCTCAAGATAAATGATCTTTTGTAGCTTCAGTAGCATGTTCAGTAAGGAAGTAGAGGAAGGCAAGACAATACTATGCTGGTGAGGCGCCTGGGCTCCATTCAGATAACCCAGCATCAACTCTGCTGTGACCCTTACCAGCTGTGTGACTTTGGGCAACTTATTTAACCTCCCTATGCCTGTTTTCTTCATGTATAACTAAAGGTAATAGTGAACCTAATGAGGATTAAACTGCGCAATGAATAAGCACTTAGCACAGTGCCTAACATAGTAAACATTTAATACATGCATTAAGGAATTGGAGCAACGGTCTTGCAACCCTTTCCACAACCCCACCAGCCCTTTAATTCAGAAAACCTGCCTAAAAATGAAGCCCAAAGTGTAAGCACAATAAAAGCAATAAAAGTGGAGCTTTTGAATAGAGTGGGTAGGAGCCTTAGCTCCAGAGAAAACGTGTATGTGGGCACAGGATCAGAATGAAATGTCCCATTTTAAGTTTACCTTCCCTCATCACCAGTACAAGAGGACACTAAATTTTACAGCTGGTGGTGAATGATTGGGGCTCACCTGATTTTGCTTAATAGGGATATCTTATGGACCACAAAATTAAATTCCTGTGCCTATAAGGCAGAGAAAACAGTTCGTGAGCACAATCCAATCTGTAAGCATGTCTTCTTGGTTGCAAACTGCAATTTAAATTAGTGCTTGCGAAGTCAGGATATTGTACCGAAAAATCCAGATTTCTCTAAAATGGCCCTATAGGCCTGGTTTCCTGCATGGCTGCCCGTGGCTAAAGAATGCTTCATTCGGTCTGTCCAGTCTTTGGCATTCCATGGTTTCCCTACAGAGACTACGTGTTTGCTTTTATAGTAGAGAAATCTTTTGTGTGTTAATAATCTGGCTCCTGCTCTGAGGTGCACCTTTACTTAATGGTGCCTCGTAAACACTGCAGCAGTGAGATCAGCCGGGCTTCAGCTGATTAAACACCCATTTGGGAACACCCAGTTGGGAACACACTGTCTCTGTTCTTTACTAAAGTGAAGTCCAGACATTCTTTCACACCGGCTCCTCTGCTGTCTCATCTCACAGACCTTGGCTTTCTTTTCCATCTCTGAACGATATTGATCCTCACCTGGTTCTAGCTCCTGCCTTACCTTATTCTATTGATGGCCTGCTTCTGGCAATTTACTGCTCTGTTAACTGCCTTGTTTCACTTCACTTCATCTTGTTTAACCCCTAAATGCACCCTACTTTCACTGTGTTCTTGAAAAGATCTCAAAATACCTCTAATTGTAGAAGCAATTATGTAACCAGTGAATGAGAGGACACCTTGATTTCAATTTCCATTTATAAACTTCTGCCCATCGTCATTCATATTTAGCTCTGTGACTCTCATAACTGAACCAGCAGCCTTGCATGTCTATTTTACTGCTACTTTCTAGGCCCTGTTTAAATTTATGTCTTGACTTCATCTTTAAATTTTGATTTTACCAGGTTATTCTTGAAATTAAAGCTAAACCTTGCTCTTCTAACATTAGGCCCCTTCTAACATCCTTCCAATTTTCCATCCCCAAACCACACGTCAGATTGTCATGTCCTTGCTGCTAAATTCACTTATCACTGCATTCATATTAAATTTCCTTGAGGAATTTCCCATTCACTGTGTC
>NW_012107008.1:21905-22965 GCF_000951045.1 Mandrillus leucophaeus | reverse complement strand
AAAAAAAAAAAAAAGAGTATATCTTAACACATATCCACATAGTTTTCTTTCTTTCTTTCTTTCTTTTTTGACGGAGTCTTGTTCTGTTACCCAGGCTGGAGTACAATGGCACGATCTTGGCTCACTGTAACCTCTACCTCTTGGGTTCAAGTGATTCTCCTGCCTCAGCCTCCCGAGTAGTTGGGATTACAGGTGCCCGCCACCACGCCCAGCTAATTTTTGTATTTTTTTTTAGTAGAGACAGGGTTTTGCCATCTTGGCCAGGCTGGTCTTGACCTCCTGACCTCAGGTGATCACCCGCCTCGGCCTCCCAGAGCACTAGGATTACAGGTGTGAGACACTACGCCTGGCCCCCATATATTTTTCTTAAAAATACGCAGAAAATATTTTTCCTAGAAAACTTTCTAAAGTATACCATCTATTTATCACTTAGTACCAAAATTTCACAAAATACAAATTTAAGCAGAACCTCCTAAAGTTTACCATAATTTTATTGTAATATCAAAATCACATAAGATACAGAGTTAAGCAGAAAACTGATGAATTTTCTTCAGATGGTCTTCAAGATCTCAAAAGCCTTGAAGTTTGCTGAAAATAGGAAAAGAAAAATATTTGGAAACCTAAGTTGTACACTTACTAATACTTAGTTGTAGTTAATTTTTAAAAATAGGTATAATTGATTTTAAAAAGTAGGTCAATACATACATACTGTTTCAAATTCAAAAGGACACTCTAAAAAATAAGTCATTCTCACGCCCCTTTTCTGCTCCCCAAAAAGCAAGTGTATATCTTTTTTTTTTTTTTTCGAGATGGAGTCTCACTCTGTCGCCCAGGCTGGGGTGCAATGGCGCAGTCTCGGCTCACCGCAACCTCTGCCTCCTGGGTTCCAGTGATTCTCCTGCCTCAGCCTCCTGAGTAGCTGGGATTACAGGCACCCACCACCACATCCAGCTAATTTTTGTATTTTTAGTAGAGACGAGGTTTCACCATGTTGGGTAGACTGGTCTCGAACTCCTGACCTCAAGTGATCCACCTGCCTCGGCCTCCCAAAAAGTGCTAG
>NW_012107008.1:18352-21110 GCF_000951045.1 Mandrillus leucophaeus | reverse complement strand
ACTCTAGCCTGGACAACAGAGCAAGACTCCATCTCACAAAAAAAAACTGCAGTAAAAAGCCAATTGTACCTAATTCTACATGATGTACTTGTATACATAGGCTTAAGTATACCTTAAGGATAAATTCCTTTTAGGATAAATTTCTAAAAGTGGAATTGTTGGTGTAGGCATTAATAAATCTTGTCAAATTGTCCTCCGAAAAGGTTTTTGCCATTTTTCATTCTGACCAAGTACACGTGAGAATGTGTATTTCCTCCACTACATCACCAACATTGTTTTTAAATAAAACTACTTGAAAGTCATGTTGAAACAGGGTTAATTTTATCAACTTTGACTACATTTCTGTGATTAATTCCACAATATAATTTCGCAAATATTCTAACAGAAGGCTTCTTAGAAGAAACTAAGTGGTAAGAAGACCAGATTATTTCAATATATCTTGAAATTTTCTGTTTTCCCAAAACATAAACTTAGATCAATTTATTTGATCTAGCATTGAAAAGATTCCCCAGTTACCAATACAAAATTATAGTTTGGAAATTATGTCAAGGCTTTCAGCATCTGAGGCCACAGCAGATAAAGGAAGCAACTATTTCAGTTCGACAAAGAGTGAGCATCAACTACAAGTACCATGAGACAGGGTACTTAACAGCTGTCACCCAGGCTGGAGTGCAATGTGGACCAATCACAGTTCACTGCAACCTCCGACTCCCGAGCTCAAGTGATCTTCCCACATCAGTCTCCCCAGTAACTGGGACTACAGCTGTGGGTCACCACGCCCAGCTAATTTTTTGTATTTTTTGTAGAGAAAGGGCCTTGCCATATTGCCCAGGCTGGTCTTAAACTCCTGACTTAAGCCATCTCCCTGCCTTAGCCTCCCAAAGTGCTAGATTACAGGTGTGAGTCACCACAAATGGCTGCAGGCCATTTTATGTCTACAAGTTTTATGCCAAATCTTACTTTAGTAAAAGTCATTCTAACAGTGGACAAGACCATATGCTCCAGGCTGACAGCCCTCAGAGTTGACTTAGTCCTGAGGTCACAAAATCAAGTGCCCTCAGGATATCCAGCGTAGACAGGTGGGCTGGAAAAGAGCATATGTCTGTCCCTTACCTAAAGGCATTCCAAATCAATTTTTTAAGTATTCAGTGTGGGCTAGGTAAAATCAAATACACATTAGGCTTTCATAAAACTAGGGGCTAGAATATCTTATGTCCTTTATGAGAATATCTATCTGCCTATATTCCAAGAACTAAGCTGTGCTTGGAATACAGCAAGAATCAGCTGTATGTAAAATAAGCAAATTCAAGAATAAAATTTAGAATATATCATGGAATAAATGGACTTAAATCTTCCATGAGTATTAAGCAGCAAGAATATATGCATAAAAATTTTCTAAAATAAATATATTTAAGAAACTTAATCATGGTTTCAGGATTAGGAAACAGGTGTTTTTCCTTTTCTCTTTTTTTTTTTAAGACAGTCTCGCTCTGTTACCCAGGCTGGAGTGCAGTGGCACAATCTCAGCTCACTGCAACCTCAGCCTCCTGGGTTCAAGAGATTCTCCTGCCTCAGCCTCCTGAGTAGCTAGGACTACAGGTGTGTGTCACCATGCCTGGCTAGTTTTTTGTATTTTTAGTAGAGATGGGGTTTCACTATGTTGGCTAGGCTGGTCTCAAACACCTGACCTCAGGTGATCTGCCTGCCTCAGCCTCCCAAAGTGCTGGGATTACAGACTTGAGCCACAGTGTCCGGCCTCCTTTTTAATTTTATATTTGTAAGCATTATTTTGAAAATTTTGTTATTCATTTTGTATTCACTTTTATTTAAATAAATATGTTAATTCCAAAAAGAAAAAGACAATTGGGCTGTGTTCAAGATTATATTCTCTGACGAGAATCTGGAGGGGAGTTAACTTGATTTGGTCACTTGTTCTTTTTTTTTGAGACGCTGTGTTGCCCAGGCTGGAGTGCAGTGGCACCATCTCCGCTCACTGCAACCTCTACCTCCCAGGTTCAAGCAATTCTGCCGTAGTTGCCTCCTCCTCAGTAGCTGGGATTACAGGTACATGCCACCATGCCCGGCTAATTTTTGTATTTTTAGTAGAGACGGGGTTTCAGCATGTTGGTCAGGCTGGTCTCGAACTCCCGACCTCGTGATCCCCACACCTCGGCCTCCCAAAGTCCTGGGATTACAGGTGTGAGCCACTGCGCCCTGCCTGGTCACTTGTTCTTAACCAGTGGTGGGAGCTTTTTCAAAATATAGTTATCTGAGAAATCACGTTAGGATGTCTGAAATCAAGGGAAATAATATTTAAAATGCCTATTCTTTATAATTAGAAAGTCATTTGATGAGTCTGGGGTAAAATCCTAAAACTTAACATTTTTAACAAGGACCCCAGAGGATTCTGATGTGGGTGATCTATATAGATCACTCTGAAAACTACTACCCACTAGCTGGTTATTTTCTTCTCTCCCAAGACCTTTCTGTAACTCCAACCCCATACCATCACCAGACTCACACACAGCTCCCTCACTGTCAATTTAAGGGAAAGTAGGGCTGACCTCTCAGAAGAATGAGAACAGCATCAGGAGTCAGCCTGTAAGAGAACTAGCCCACCTCCACAGCTGGCCTGAGATTTCCCCCAAAAAACAGTTCTTGATCTATTTCAACACAAACGTACTGTCATGTATGCACAATTCTATGTCACACAGCATAACCATGATAAGCTCAGCCGATAATATTTCTTACGGGCCAG
>NW_012107008.1:16840-17932 GCF_000951045.1 Mandrillus leucophaeus | reverse complement strand
AGGCTGGAGTGCAGTGGGGGCAATCTCACTGCAACCTCCATTTCCAGGATTCAAGCAATCTTCCCACCTCAGCCTCCCAGGTAGCTGGGACCACAGGCGTGGGCCACCACGCCTAGCTAATTTTTCTATTTTTTGTAAAGACAGATGGGGTTTCACTGTGTTGCCCAGGATGGTCTTGAACACCTGGGCACATGTGATCTGCCCACCTAGGCCTCTCAGAGTGCTGGGATTACAGGCATGAGCCACCGTGTCCAGCCGAATACTCAAGTTTTATAAAATAATCCCTGTTTTTTAAATTAAATTCCTTGGTTATGATTTAAAAATGACAAGATGTGACTATAAAGTAACACAACAGATTTTTACATGATCTCTGTACAGAGTTATTCCTATAAAATATCTCCACTTGAAGCAAGTCTTTCGAGTTGGCTAGACAGTCTTATGCTAAAAGATGAGGTTGGAAATGCTGAGGAGGAGCCTACTTAGTATAAGAAATAAACAGACTGTGTAATGCCAAATATGCATGTGAGACAATCAGCAAGTTCAAGAAGTCTTTCCTGCCCCTCCCTCTAATGCAAATCTGATTTGCATTCCTATGTGCCTGTTTGATTCCCTTCCTATGTGCCTGTAAAGCAACTGAGCAATAATCACACATACAGTTGTCTACTATGAAACTCTCAAGTGGCTGAGCAGAGGCCCTGTCTTTTCAGTCTTTGTGCCCCAAGCACTGAACCCAGCGCCTAGCCTATAGCAGGCATTCGTTAATGTGAATAAATATCAAGAAAGGATGAAGTAATGTCTAAAGCTAGTTTTGAGCTTGCCCAAAAGGTATAAATAAGGTAAAAAAGATATAATGATGGTGTAGGAAGTGGTGGTTTACTCACAGGAATGAAAAAGTAGAAAAATTCAGAAATAAGTTGTATTCAAATAGAGCATTAACTAGGAGAATGCTCAAAGTTTAAGTAAGGAAATAGGATCACTATGAAAGACTATTTCAATGTGAATAAAAATGAGGTCATAAATTTCTAAGCAATAAAACCAAATCAGTTAACTGTGTTCATCCTTAAAGCGGACGGTCTTTCTTTTTTTTTTTTT
>NW_012107008.1:10997-15355 GCF_000951045.1 Mandrillus leucophaeus | reverse complement strand
TTTTTTTTTTTTTTAAAAAAAGTCACATTACTTTATAGTCACATACTATACTGAAAATTTAAGAACTTTCTGTGTATACCAACTTTCTGTGTATAGAAACTTAATTCAGTGTTTCATTAATAGCATATTTTTACTTCAACAATAATTTTATTAAATATATATTTTAAATTAAAAAATGTACTCTAATCTTGACAAATAATGACTATATAAGATTAACTACATTCTTACAGGGTTTATGCAGAGGCATTCAGTATTCGTGATAGTGAAGGGATCGTATTTGTCTGCAATGACAAGTAGATCGGGCACAGGATACACTCTCAAAGCATAGTCATATGCCCAATACACTGGGCAGACATAAAGAGGTAGGGGAGTCAGATGTCCTTGGGATAAGATAGTCTTTACAAACTACAAAAGAGCACAAAACAAAACAAACTTCAATTCATTTGCAAAAGTGAAAATAGCTAAACAAATAATTTCAAATTAAACCAAAAGGAACCAGAAAATTTGAGAAACAACTAGGAAAGCTTTGACTCACAGAGCTTTGGGAGACACTAATTTAAAAACGAAATGAACTATTCTGTATTTTAGGGAAAAAAAAAATCTATGAGTTTTCATTTAATAACATATATATACGTCATTATGCTGCCCAGGCTGGTCTCAAACTCCTGGCCTCAAACAAGCCTCCCAAAGTGCTGGGATTACAGGCATAAGCCACTGCGCCTGGTCCATAAACTTTAAATATTATAAAATGAATAACACAAATGCTCTGTAACATCTATTTCCATACTTCTCAAATGGGGGTATATGTAATCTGGGATTCATAACTGTATGTGAGGGAACCTTGAAGCTACAAGATAAATACTGTACATTCTTGTGATATGGACATACTATATAAAATATGTACCAATGGGATAAATAAGAACAGTTTATTAAAACAAATATACATATATTTTAAAGTATGATTTAAGAGTTTAAAAGACAAAACACAAAGCTTGAAAGAAATTTTCTGCTTATTCTCAGCTTTTCTCTGTCCTTTAGGGTATACACTTTGGTAGAAAGCTGTGAAACACTGACTTCACTAACAAAAATTAACTTACTGACAAAAGTATGTTCAAACTATTTTGAACCATAAATAAATGTCCTAACCCAAGGACAAATTATTAAGTGGCTTAATAAAATTTTATATAATGCAACATGTAAGACAGTTTAATAAAAAAGATGTTTCACTTACATGATTAGGAATAGCCAAATTGCTACTAGGAAAACGGACGCAGTTTCTGCACATTTTATTTACCAAGTCTTCACGGAAGACAATAATTTCCTGTGTACAGTACTGAATTCTGAAATGAAAACAGTAGTTGAATTTGACTTCTCAGAAAAAAATGAGATTAATTTTAAAGGTAAAATCTCTTAGAATACAAGCCCATTCCCACATCAACTGTTCACCATACAAAACTTCAACCAGAGTCTGTCTATTCATCCATTCATTTAACAGCTATGTATTGAGCTCTTAATATATGCCTACCCCATTCTAGGGATTAGCGAACAGAACCAAGAGATCCCAGTCCTCATACAGTTTACATTCTAGTGAAGAGTGGGGCTAAGAAAATAAAAAGCAAACATAATTATATAGTATGTTTTAAGATAATTAAGTGTATGAGAAAAAGAAAAAGACAGGCTAAGAGGGATAACATATGTAGGAAGAGAGAGCCTAGAAGGCTGGCATATTAATAGGATGATCAGAACAGGCAGGGCTCATAATTTAGTGTGACTTGAGCACAGGCTTGAAGCGGAAGAGGGACTTAGTCAAGCAGATATCTAGAGGAAGCGCACTGCAGGCAAAGGGAAGATGTAGCACAGGTCCTCAGACTGGAGCTTGCCTGGCACCCTTGAGGAACAGAAGGGAAGCTAGGGTGGCTGGAGTAAATGGGGAGGAGAGGAAATCAGAGAGAGAACGGGGCCAGATCACACAGGGCCTTGATTCCCACTGCAAGGATACGGCTGTCACTAAATCACATGAGGGGGCCCTTTTTCCAGGATCAGGAAGATGGACTGGATATGTCTTATGCTTTACAGGATCACTTTCACACTGCATTAAGAGTAGAATATGGAGGGGAAGGGGTAGAAGCTAGAGACCAATTAGGAGGCTATTGTAATAATCCAGGCCAACCAGATGGCAGAGCGGGGCTCCTCAACCCCCAGGCCACGGACTGGTAGCAGTCCATGGTCTGTTAGGAACTGGACCACACAGCAGGAGGTGAGCGGCAGGCTGCAAGCAAGCAAAGCTTCATCTGTATCTACAGCCGCTCCCCATCAGTTGCATTACATCCTGACCTCTGCCTCCTGTCAGATCGGTAGGGGCATTCGATTCTCACAGGAGCACGAATCCGGTTGTGAACTGCACATGTGAGTGATCTGGGCTGCACACTCCTTATAAGAATCTAATGCCTGATGATCTCTCACTGTCTCATCATCCCCAGATGGGACCATCTAATTTCAGGAAAACAGGCTCAGGGCTCCCACTGATTCTATATTATAGTAAGTTGTATAATTGTTTTATTATATATTACAATGTAATAATAATAGAAATAAAGTACACAATAAGTGTAATACGCTTGAATCATCCCAAAATCACCCCCACCCCCCTGGGGTCTCTGGAAAAACTGTCTCCTGTAAAACCAGTCCCTGGTGCCAAAAAGGTTGGGTACCACTGTGGTAGAGGGTTGTGGAGGTGGAGGTATAGACAGGTGGCAGATTCTGGATATAATTTGAAGTTAATAGGATTTCCTGAAAAAAACATATGTGAGAGAAACCCTAAAGTGTTTGGCCTGAACAACTGGAATAATTGTTATTCAGGCCATGAAGGTGCCACGAACTAAGATGGAGAAGTCTACAGAAGAGGTTAGGGGCGCTGGTGGGGAGGAAGATCAGGAGTTCACTTAGGTTGGGATGGTGATAAGTAGGCAACTGGATACCTGAGTCTGGAGTTTGGAAGGTAGGTTGAGGTGGAAATATAAATGTGGGAGGTGTCAATACACAGATGATACTTAAAGCCAGAGGACATTGGAGAAGGCCAGCAAAGAAGTGAATGTAGGCAGAAAAGAGAGGCGAACCAAGGCTGACTCTGACAGTATTCCCATAGGAAGAATTTATGATTACAATGAGCAATACCAACAGTAAATAAGTAATCTTTGTATTCTTCCTTTGTAACCTTTCTTAAAGGATGTATAATAATAGTATCTATTTTTAAATCGCTATCCATTATTCAAGAGTCTGAATTCACTACCAATAAATTATTTAAATATAGTTAAACTATTTTCAAAGTTTTGAGAAACCTAAAACAAAAATAAATTTTCTTCTTGTATTTATTCCATAACTGTTGGAATTCAGAGACACACTTTAGGAATCAAGTTAGTTTTTTTTTGCTGCTTTTTTTTTGTTTGAGACAGGGTCTCACTCTGTCGCCTAGGCTGCAGGCTGGAATGCAGTAGTGCACTCTCAGCTCACTGCAACCTCTCCACCGACCAAGCTCAAGCGATTCTCCCATCTCAGCCTCTTGAGTAGAACCACAGGCGTGTGCCACCACGCCCAGCTAATTTTTGTATTTTTTGTAGAGATGGGTTTCACTGTGTTGCCCAAGCTGGTCTTGGAACTCCTGAGCTCAAGCAGCCTGCCTGCCTCGGCCTCCCAAAGTGCTGAGATTACAGGTATGAGCCACCGCAGCTGGCTGAATTATTTTTTAAATGAAAGGAAAAATGTGTAACACAAAATACTAATTCTTACCTGCAAGGATTAGTAGTAAAAACTGAAAATGGTACCCTTTGTCTGAATTCATTAGTGATGCTTTCAGCAAGTGGTGGCCTATAAAAACAATTTATGTGATATAGTTTATCTTTTTAAATTTTACAACATTTTCTACACTGTTGCAAAAATTTGAACAAAACTTACCTTGGTAAGATGGAACCAAATCCAGGATCCTCTGGACCAGGTACAAACACAAAACGACTACTGTAGCAAAATTCAACACAATTCATTTCAAAATATTATTGTAACACTATCCAATAGCTTAAAAACAAGTAATTCCCTTTGTTTTGACTTTAAAATTAAAAAATGTTTAAATTTCATGCATTATAATAAATGAACTATTAAGTCTCCAGACCAACACTGTCTAGTAATGTGATGATAGAAAAGTTCTATATCCGCACTGTCCAATTGAACACTTGAATTGTGGCTAGCACAGCTGATGGACTGAATTTTATATTTTATTTAACTTCAATTAAACTTAAATTTAAAGAGACATGTGGCCAGTGACTATCATATTGGAGAGTGAAGCTCTAGACTCTTTTTTTTTTTTTTTT
>NW_012107008.1:8331-10732 GCF_000951045.1 Mandrillus leucophaeus | reverse complement strand
GTCACAAAGAAATTCCAAGTATGGCTGAAATTACCTCTATCCCTTTCAATACTTTTCATTATAAACCTCTAGTACAATGTGAGGATAACTTTATCTCTTAGCTCTTTTAATTTTCTCAACTTTATCTTTCTTCCTTAGTTTTGTAATAATTATTGCTGATATGATATAACAAAATTCATTTTTTGTTTTTTTTTAAGCAAAATGGTGAAAAAGATATACAGTGGTGAGATCATTACCTTTGGTGAATATCTGGGTATTCACATATTATATCTGCCAAAGTTTTTAGGGAATCTAAAATTTTAAAAAGGTATTGAATTAAATTTGCATATAATGCCATAAAAATTATATTTGATTAGACACAATTCTGTATATTCTTAATTAAAATATTATGGATAATTCCTTATTACTTTAGTTTATATGACTATAGAAACACTTCTTATTAAATAGACCCTTAATACCTTTCAAAGCTTGAACTTGATTTTTTCCATATGGTGCAGATGAAAAATTACCACACAGAATAAAGCAGGTTGGAGGTGATGGTGAATAACCTAAAGAATAAAAGAGTAATGAACAATACTTTTCTAGTCTACAAATCAAGTTAAAAACCTTTAACCATGACTTTTTAATAATAAAAATTTATTTTAATTAAAATAACATTTCAATAACTTATTAAAATAATACTAATAACCATACTCATTTATTGGGCACTTACTATAGGCCAGGCCTGCACTGGCTTAATTACTCCTTAGAATGTCCATATAATCTGAGACTTTGGTTAAGTAACATGCCCAAGGTAATAGGCTCACACTTAAACCCAGTTTGTTTTTGTTTTTGTTTAGAGATGGGGTCTCACTATGTTGGCCAGCTGGTCTTGAACTTCAGGACTAATTCTTATTTATCGTGACTATAAACACACACACACACACACAGGTTTTGTTCTTAATGTAAAAATTTAAGTCTTTAAAATGAAATCTAATTTAAATTATCTCATTGTTAACTCAGTGTTTTTTTTTAAATAGAATACTCAAAAAGATAAATATAATACTCAAAAAGTTTTAAGACATGAACCCTCATAAGAGTTCAAGAAAGAAGAAAAAAAATAAGACCTACCAGCAAACATTATGCGAAGTTTTTCCAATACTTCCACCTGGTCCAACCAAACATCAGATAAAAACACAAACATAGCATCTTTATTCTCTTCTTCTAGTTGTTTTAGTTTTGCAGAAGTCTTCACAGATGTATTAGAAGGACCTCCAAAAAAATTAATATTTCCATAGTATGCCCTAGATAATTATAACATAATTATCTTCTATATACTGCTAGAGATATTTTTCTAATAATGTTATACATTTAGCTTCTTTTTATCTAATGAAGTTATTTTCCAGTGTAAATAGGTGAAAATGTACTCTTTGTAATACTTTAAAAGTACAAAGGTTATCTAAATATTCTAAAATGAGACAAGCAATATGGAAGCAGTAAATAAAATAATAGGCTATATCTGTGTCTTAAAACTGACTAAAGCAAACATTAAAATAACAATTTCCTATGTCGCTGAAAGAGAAATGAGTACACCATTTGAACAATACCTAATAGAAACCTCAAAATATGTGCTAACCATCTGCCCAAGTAATTCCACTTCTGGAATGGTTAATCCTAAGGAATTAAGGATATATACAGAGACTAGCCTATATCCAAGAACTATGAAAAAAATTATTCAACGGTTCCTTCAAAGCTTAGTTTTATTCAACGCTCACCAAGCAAGGGTCAGTAGGAAAGTGGGTAATCTACACACTCCCAGCCTCCACCACTCTTGCCCACTCTACACTGACAGCTTGCAGTTCCCAGCTTAAATGCAAATACCCCAGAGGCCTCCTCTGAGGATCCCAAAAGAGGTTAGATTTTCCCATTATACACTCTCATAGGAACCTACGCTTCTCCTTTGCAGATCTTCTCAAATTTGTAATCAGGCCAGGGTGGCTCACACCTGTAATCCCAGCACTTTGGGAGGCCGAGGTGGGGGGATTGCTTGAGGTCAGGAGTTCAAAACCAGCCTGACCAACATGGTGAAATCCACCCAGTCTCTACTAAAAATATGAAAATTAACCAGGTGTCGTGGCAGGCACCTATAATCCCAGCTACTTGGGCGACTGAGGCAGGAGGATCACTTGAACCTAGGAGACGGAGGTTGTAGTGAGCCAAGATCGTGCCACTGCACTCCAGCTTGGGCGACAAAGCAAGATTTAGTCTCAAAAAAAAAAAAAAAATTGTAATTGGCCAATTGTAATTGGGCATTCTTTCATGTCTGTCTCCCCCACCTAGTGGCAAAAAGTATGTGCTCAAAACATATTTCCTAAATGTCACAAATCATGCTATAAAACAATATTTCACAGTAATAGAAAAT
>NW_012107008.1:2247-3821 GCF_000951045.1 Mandrillus leucophaeus | reverse complement strand
TGAACCTGGGAGGCGGAGCTTGCAGTGAGCCGAGATCACGCCACTGCACTCCAGCCTGGGCGACAGAGCGAGACTCCGTCTGTCTCGTCTGTTTTTATTTAAAAAGAGAAAACTCTTTTAAAATAAATTTAGTGTAGCCTCAGTGTACAGTGTTAATAGCGTACAGTAGTGTACAGTAATGTCCTAGGCCTTCAGATTCACTCACTACTCACTTACTGACTCACCCAGAGCAACTTCCAGTCCTGCAAGTTCCATTCATGGTAAGTGCTCTATATAGGTGTACCAATTTTATCTTTTACACCATAGTTTTACTTTATCTTTTCTACAATCTAGATAGACAAATACTTATCATTGTGTTACAGTTGCCTATAGTATTCAATACAGCAACATGTCATACAGGTTTGTAGCATAGAAGCAACAGGCTGTACCATACAGCCTTGGTGTGCAGTGGGCTATATCATCTAGGTTTGTGTAAGTACACTGTGATGTTTGCACAATGCCATAATCACCTAACAACACATTTCTCACGATGTATCCCTGTTATGTAATACACAACTGTATATACATATAAAATGTAATGTTAACAGTGTTTTCTCTGTTTAGTAAAATTACAGGTGATTTTCCTTTCCTTTTGTGTGCCTTTATATATTTTCTAATTTTTTTTTGCAATCATGAACTACATTATTAATGAGAAAAAAACTTTTTTTTTTTAAAGACCCAACTACTTTTCCAATGCAGCATACCAGCTTGAGTCAGAAACTTTGGGATCAAAGCACATCTCTAACACTAAAAAGTTTGGGCCAGGCGCAGTGGCTCACACCTATAATCCCAGCCTCCCTCTGGAAGGCTGAGGCAGGTGGATCGCCTGAAGTCGGGAGTTCAAGACCAGCCTGACTAACATGGCAAAACTCCGTCTCTACTAAAAATACAAAATTAGCTGAGTGAGGTGGCACATGCCTCTAATCCCAGCTACTTGGGAGGCTGAGGCAGGAGAATCATTTGAAACCGGGAGGTAGAGGTTGCAGTGAGCTGAGATGGTGCCATTGCACTCCAGCCTGGGCAACAAGAGTGAAACTACATCTTAAAAAAAAAGTTTGTGACCGTGGACAAATTACCCAACCTTTCTTTTTTGGGGGGTAGAGGGACAAAGTCTCAGTGTGTCACCCAGGCTGGAGTGCAGTGGCAGGATCTCGGCTCACTGCAGCCTCCACCTCCAAAGTTCAAGCGATTGTCCCGCCCAAGTAGCTGGGACTACAAGCACATGCCACCACACCTGGCTAATTTTTGTATATTTAATAGAGACAGGGTTTCACCGTGTTGCCCAGGCTAGTCCTGAACTCCACAGCTCAAGCAATCCACCCACCTCAGCCTCTCAAATCAACACTTCTTAACCTAACTCTTCAAATGAAAAAAAACTAAACTCATGTCTACTGCACAGGTTTACTAGAAGGAATAAAAGTGATAATGTACAGAAAGCAGATAGGGCACAGTACTTAGTACACTGTGAGCCCTTAGACATGGTAACTGATATTGTTCCCACCAAGTGGACCAACTAGCATTTTCAAAGGTACAGT
>NW_012107008.1:0-1242 GCF_000951045.1 Mandrillus leucophaeus | reverse complement strand
ACTCTACCACTGCGAGCAGGGCATAGCTGAACAAAAGACAATAGAAACTTCTGCAGACTTAAACTTCCCTGTCTGACACCTTTGAAGAGAGTTGTGGTTCTCCCAGCATGGAGTTTGAGATCTGAGAACAGACAGACTGCCTCCTCAAGTGGGTCCCTGACCCCTGAGTAGCCTAACTGGGAGACACCTCCCAGTAGGGGCCGACTGACACCTCATACAGCCCAGTGCCCCTGTGAGACAAAGCTTCCAGAGGAAGTATCAGGCAGCAACATTTGCCGTTCTGCAATATTTGCTGTTCTGCAGCCTCTGCTGGTGATACCCAGGCAAACAGGGTCTGGAGTGGACCTCCAGCAAACTCCAACAGACCTGCAGCTTAGGGTCCTGACTGTTAGAAGGAAAACTAACAAACGGAAAGGACATCTACACCAAAACCCCATTTGTACGTCACCATCATCAAAGACCAAAGGTGGACAAAACCACAAAGATGGGGAGAAACCAGAGCAGAAAAGCTGAAAATTCTAAAAATCAGAGCGCCTCTTCTTCTCCAAAGGAACGCAGCTCCTCGCCAGCAACAGAACAAAGCTGGATGGAAAATGACTTTGATAAGTTGAGAGAAGAAGGCTTCAGACAATCGGTAATAACAAACTGCTCCAAGCTAAAGGAGGATGTTCGAACCCATCGCAAAGAAGCTAAAAACCTTGAAAAAAGATTAGACGAATGGCTAACTTGAATAAACAGCGTAGAGAAGACCTTAAATGACCTGATGGAGCTGAAAACCATGGCATGAGAACTACGGGACACATGCAACAAGCTTCAGTAGCTGATTTGATCAACTGGAAGAAAGGGTATCAGTGATTGAAGATCAAATGAATGAAATGAAGGGAGAAGTTTAGAGAAAAAACAGTAAAAAGAAATGAACAAAGCCTCCAAGAAATATGGGACTATGTGAAAACACCAAATCTACATTTGATTGGTATACCTGAAAGTGACAGGGAGGATGGAACCAAGTTGGAAAACACTCTTCAGGATATTACCCAGGAGATCTTCCCCAAACTAGCAAGGCAGGTCAACATTCAAATTCAGGAAATACAGAGAACACCACAGAGATACTCCTCAAGAAGAGCAACTCCAAGACACATAATTGTTAGATTCACCAAAGTTGAAATGAAGGAAAAAAATGTTAAGGGCAGCCAGAGAGAAAGGTCAGGTTACCCACACAGGGAAGCCTATCAGACTAACAGC
>NW_012107007.1:3116-4370 GCF_000951045.1 Mandrillus leucophaeus | reverse complement strand
TAAATCAGAGACATTCTTCAGTGCCACTGAATTTTTTTTTTTTTGACATAATTTTAATAGCATGGTTTTACTTCATGGAAAAAATGGAAGATTGCAAATTGTTAAATTTTCAGTTAAATATAACCGGCCCTTGAAATTCAGCTCCTTGATTTTATTAGGAACTTGACTTTTATTTTCCGTTTTGCACCATCACTATAGTAATGGGATTAAAGTTAAAACCAGCAAATTCAAGCAGATATTTCTATTTAAGCAGCTGTGATTAGAAAAGCAGATCTAATTTACTGAAGAAATGAGTTACCTCTAGATTTTATTCTACTGTCTCCTTCCCCATATATCTGTTAATTTAATCTTTTTGGATTCGGGGAATTCAACAAGTTACTTCATGTTTTCTCGAAGTAAGATTTATTTTGGGTCTATAATTACTTGCTTCATGAGATCTTCCATTTTAAATTAATTACTATAAAAATATTTTTTACTGTTACTAAATACCTCAACTCTCAGTGTTAACCTTTTTTTCTACCTTTTTGTTGGGTTTGAAATCATTGATATTTTCAGATTTCATAGTCTATATTTTAAAGCTGTGTAGTCCCATATGTTAACGTAAGATGGCAGTATTGAGATAAATGTGTAGTGACACCAAGTGTTTTAGTTATTTAGTCAATTAGCCCATTGTAACAGGGGAAACTTGCTTCTTTAAAGTTCCTAGAAGTGTATGCCAATTCTAGGTCTTTTTGCCAACTTTTTGAAGTCACAGTTCCATGGAGTTTAGCCAGGGGTATCAGGAATCTTTTCAGTGCCAGGAATCTCTTTAGTGTTGAAAGATACTGACTAAATATTTTCTTTTTTTTTTTTGGAGACAGAGTCTTGATGTATCCCCCAGGCTGGAATGCAGTGATATCATCTCGGCTCACTGCACCCTCCACCTCCCAGGTTCAAGTGATTCTCATGCCTCAGCCTCCCAAGTAACTGGGATTACAGGCACCTGCCACCATGCCCAGCTAATTTTTGTATTTTTAGTAGAGACAGGGGTTCACCATGTTGGCCAGGCTGGTCTTGAACTCCTAACCTCAGGTGATCTGCCTGCCTTGGCCTCGCACAGTGCTGGGATTACAGGATTATAGGTGTGAGCCACAGTGCCCGGCCACATACTGGCTAAATATTAATAAGTAAAAGTTTATATAACCAGCCTGGCTGTTCTCTGAATTTATATTCAAATGTCCAGCTGCCTTTTGAATAGACACTTTTTGACTATCA
>NW_012107007.1:0-486 GCF_000951045.1 Mandrillus leucophaeus | reverse complement strand
GAACCTGTCTAATTAGATGGAATGACTGAGTCTTATGTAGGTGTATTTTTCACTTTTTTTTTTTTTTTTTTTTCCTCGAGACTCTCACTCTGTTGGCCACGCTGGAGTGCAGTGGCACAATCTTGGCTCACTGCAACCTCTGTCTCGTGGGCTCAAGCAGTTCTCCTGGCTCAGCCTCCCAAGAAGTTGGGATTACAGGCATGTGCCACCATGCCCAGCTAATTTTTGTATTTTTAATAGAGACTGCGTTTCATCATGTTGGCCAGACTGGTCTCAAACTCCTGACTTCGGATAATCCTCCCGCCTTGGCTTCCCAAAGTGCTGGGATTACAGGCATGAGCCACCATGCCTGACCGTAGTTTTCGCTTTTTAAGAAACTGCCAAGCTTTTTCCACCAATATATGAGAGTTTCAGTTGTTCCACATCCTGCCAACACTTGATATGGCAGGCCTTTTTAATTTTAACCATTCTAATGGGTGTGTAGTA
>NW_012107006.1:0-1419 GCF_000951045.1 Mandrillus leucophaeus | reverse complement strand
GTTTAAAGAATAACAAAATATTACTATTTTTCAAATGAGGGTAATTGTCAATTTTAGATTAAATGATGTATAATAGCATATCATATATTAATGGAGGGTATGATTTGACATAAAATAAAGCTTAGTTCATGAAAATCAAGGTTGCTTTTTTTTAAAAAACAAATAGTAAAGCATGTTCAAATAGAATTTATTTTGTAAATGTAAGAATGTCTAGGCAGGGTGCAGTGGCTCACGCCTGTAATCCCAGCACTTTGGGAGGCTGAGACGGGCAGATCACAAGGTCAGGAGATCAAGACCATCCTGGCTTCTCTACAAAAAAAAAAAAAAAAAAAAAATTGCCGGGCATGGGGGCAGGCGCCTGTAGTCCCAGCTACTCGGGAGGCTGAGGCAGGAGAATGGTGTGAACCCAGGAGGCGGAGCTTGCGGTGAGCAAAGATAGCATGACAGCACTCCAGCCTGGGAGACACAGTGAGACTCCGTCTCAAAAAAAAAAAAAGTCTTAAAGTTAGGGTTTATCTTATATTACTCATTATTGTTGTCTTTGGAGAAAAAATATCATCATATAAACCCTGACCAGGCATTTTAAAAATATCAGTCATTAAAAAAAATCTATCCTTGATAAATAAATCCACAATAGAAAAATCCATTTTTTTTTAAAGGAGAATGTAAACACATCTCAAAGCCTAACTTGTTAGCTTTTAAATATGGTAATAACCAAACCTTGCACAGTTCTTGAAGAGTACAGGCTAGGTTCCAGGTAAATATCAGACTAGAAGGATGAATAAGATCTCATGTCTGCTTTTGAGAAGCTTCTCCTGCAGATTCTTACAGTCCCAGTTCTGCTGTGGTTTGTGAATGGAGGAGCAGGATCACAGAAGGAATCATCTCTGCTGACTTTTAGAGAGGGTGATGTGTAATGAAGGTATTTGTTTTTTAATTATCATAGTACCTAATGTCATTTTTTTTTTTGCAAAAATAAATTACTAAAGACTTGTAAACTAGATCAATTGCCGTGGCTCATACGTGTAATCCCAGGTGTGAGCCACTGTGACTGGGAGGACGAGACAGGAGGATTGTTTGAGTCAGGAGTTTGAGTCTAGCCCACGCAATATAGTGAGACCTTGTCTCTATAAAAAATACAAAAAAAAAAAAAAATAGCCGGATGTGTAATGCTTGCCTGTGGTTTCAGCTGCTTGGGAGGCTGAGGTGGGAGGTTTACTTGAGCCCAGGAGGTTGAGGATGCAGTGAGCTGAGGTTGCACCACTGCACTCCAGCCTGGGCAACAGAGCAAGATCCTCTCTCAAAAGCCAGACCAAATCAAATTAAAACAAATAAAAACACTTGAAACCTAGCAGAGCCAACAAATATATAGCATCTTCTATAGATTTTTAGCTTCCAGTACTAATAAGGGCATCCTGG
>NW_012107005.1:0-2115 GCF_000951045.1 Mandrillus leucophaeus | reverse complement strand
GTTTTTCTCATGTTGATGACATCAGGTTAGGTTTAGATATAAACCTTTCTGAAACACTGTAGGCCTGGCTTATCTCTACCAGAACTTTGTGCAAAATAGATTCCCTTGCTCTAATGCCAGGACCAATTTCCTCCATTGAATCTCCATTCTATTTATTTATTTATTTGGAGACAAGATCTCGCTCTGTCACCCAGGCTGGAGTGCACTGGCACGATCTGGGCTCACTGCAACCTCCACACCCCAGACTCAAGTGATCCTCCCACCTCAGCCTCCCGAGTAGTTGGGACTACAGGTGTGCTCCACTACATTCAGCTATTTTTTTTTTTTTTTTTTTTTGTATTTTTAGTAGAGACAGGGTCTCACCATGTTGCCGAGGCTGATCTCGAACTCCTGAGCTCAAGTGATCCACTCACCTCGGCCTCTCAAAATGCTAGGATTACAAGCATGAGCCACTGTGCCCTGCCTTCATTCTCTTCATTTATTGATGGGATCTGTGCTTGGCAAGTGGTTTTGGCTTGGGATTTGGATCAGATTTTGGTTTTACAGGCTGAGTAGTGATTCAATGATTTCAGTTCTTTAGACAATCCTAAGAGCTGGGCTCTATTCTGTGCTGCCTCTAGCCAGCTCTGAGCACCTTGGATATGCTACTCCATGTATGAGCCTTAGTCACACCTCCTGCAAAAGGGGAGGAAAGTTTCCTGGGTGCAGGAAGGGAGTCAGGCACCACTAGTGACTTACAAAGTGATTTTAGGGTGCACCAGACAAGATCACATAGAGTGGCATGCCCCTTTCAACTTCCTTTTCCATCCCTCTGATTATCCTAATGGAGAAAGTCTTGGCATGGGTATGGTGTTTCTTTAACACCTCTCAAACACTTATTATCCAAAAACAAGAAAGCAGGCTTTAGATTTTAGCAAGAGTGAGTGTTATTTTTTTCATCAAAAGTTGTCTTTTATTCATTGCATATATCCAATTTCCCATGTACCGTACTGATTGTTTTACAAATGAACACGCTGAAGGTTTTAAAAAAGTGAATCAATAATGGTACAGATAATAAACCCATATGGCAAAAATTCGTCAAGGTGGTTGGTGTGTGAACAGCAGAAGTTCAGAAAACACTGGGCTGTGCGGCACCAAAGGTCCCTCCCAGTTCTAAGCATCTAAACTCCTGATTGATAAAATTGTCTATCTTTATAATCACAGTTGTCACAAAGGGACCAAATCTTCCCTTTCCATCAGCTCCCTGGAAGCCAAGGAAGCCACAGCAGAGACAGCTCTATCCCCAGGAGCCCAGTCCTTAGCACTGAGGACTCATCCAGACTTCGGAAACGAGCTGTCTTCTCTCTAGCAGGGGACGACGATGCTGACCTCTTCAACCAGTCTCCTCTATCAATAGTCAGCAGTGTTTCTAATTCAAAGGGTTTCCAGTCGTTTTTGTTCTTTAATAATGTTAATATGTGCTGCCAACTATCCCTGCCCCACATCTGGCTAATTCTCCATTAAGAGTACAGTAAGTTTAAATTTGGAATAAAGAAAATCAATTATTCAGAATAGGTAATTTCACCTGAGCCATTTTCTTAAGAATTTGCTTAAAGAAGAGCCTAAAACTTGTTCTCAATTCATGACATACAAATATCCCTCAGAAGCCTCCATGGAGATGGGGCTGGAAGGTTCTCCCAGGAAGTTCCAGCCTCAGCACCCAAGGCCAACCTTGACTGGGGATGGAAGACCTGACACCCTCAGTGCCTGCCCTCTGGGGAAAGGCTGGGGTAATCTCCACGCAGAGGGAACCCAGGCCAGGAGGCAGAGCAGGAGGAGCCACCCTTCCCTAAGCCACCACTCCCAGGGACTGTGTGGGATTCACTTCGACTTCACCTGGAAGCCAGCCAGATAGCACTGGAGGCTCCGGGGGCTCAGCCAGGGAGGACTCCTCTTGCTAAAGGTCTAGAGAGCGGATCTTGCCTGACTCACTGCCTCGGGGTGACACTGACAAGCCTAGTGCAGCATCTCCAGGCCCTCCGGGTTATAGGGCCGAAACCATGGGTATGACAGGCTGCAGGCAACACACAGCCCCTAGCTTTCTATAGCAGAAACACCCTCTTCTTTCCCAACCAG
>NW_012107004.1:0-1197 GCF_000951045.1 Mandrillus leucophaeus | reverse complement strand
TTGAGTCACTTCCTTCTAGTTGCCATGGTTTCAAAGGAGAACTCCACTGTCATTTAAATTGATTTTCCCCTTCAAATAATGTTTTATGGCTGGGTGCAGTGGCTCACGCCAGTAATCCCAGCACTTTGGGAGGTCGAGTCGGGCAGATCACAAGGTCAGGAGATCGAGACCATCCTGGTTAACATGGTGAAACCCCGTGTCTACTGAAAATGCAAAGAAATTAGCCGGGCATGGTGGTGGGCGCCTGTAGTCCCAGCTCCCCAGGAGGCTGAGGCAGGAGAATGGTGTAAACCCGGGAGGCGGAGCTTGCAGTGAGCCGAGATCACGCCACTGCACTCCAGCCTGGGTGACAGAGAAAGACTCCATCTCAAAAAAAAAAAAAAAAAAAAATGTTTTATTTCTTTCTGAATCCATTAAATATTTTTCTTTTTCTTTTGTCAGAGTTTAAGGACATGTCTTGGTATGGATTTCTTTAGTTTTATCTTATTTGGGACTTTCTCAGCTTCTTGAATCCATAGGTTATCTTTCTTCAAATTTGGGAAGTTTTCAGCTGTTGATTCTTCAAATACTTTTTCAGTACCATATTCTTTCTCTTCTCGTTCTAGGAATACAAATTTATTTTTATTTTTATTTATTTATTTTGGAACAGGGTCTCACTCTGTTGCCCAGGCTGGAGTGCAATGGCACAATCACAGCTCACTGCAGCCTCAACCTCCTGGGCTCAAGTGATCTGCCTGCCTCAGCCTCCTGAGTTGAGTTGCCAGAACTACAGGCATGTGCCACCACACTCTGCTAAATCTTTTTTTTTTTTTTTGTAGAGACAGGGTCTTACTATGTTGCTGGGTTGATCTTGAACCCCTGGCCTCAAACGTTCCTCCTGCCTCAGCCTCCTAAAGCCCTGGGATTTCTGGCATGAGCCACTGTGTCTAGCCTTTCTCTTTTTTATTTTTATTTTTTTTTCAGTTGGAGTCTTGCTCTATCGCTCAGGCTGGAATGCAATGGTGCGATCTCGGCTCACTGCAACCTCTGCCTCCCAGGTTCAAGCGATTCTCCTGCCTTAGCCTCCCGAGTAGCTGGGATACAGGCATGCGCCACCACGCCCGGCTAATTTTTGGGTTTTAAGTAGAGATGGGGTTTCACCATGTTGGCCAGGCTGGTCTTGAACTCCTGACCTCAAGTGATCCACCCACCTTGGCC
>NW_012107003.1:4313-6017 GCF_000951045.1 Mandrillus leucophaeus | reverse complement strand
TTTTATTTTAGAGGATCAACAAATCACTAAATAAGTAAAATATAAAGTATATCAGATAAGGTTAAGTGCTGAAAAGAAACATAAATCAGAGAAGGATGAAAGGGAGTGCTCACCCTAAGGTGAGCTGCTTCACTGTCCATGACACTTCATGATTATATTCTGGGGAAGAAGGATGCTCTGGGTTTCTTTTGGTGACCACTGTTAAGAGGGATTGACATTGTAATGAGATTTTCTCAAGCTAAATTAATGGTGTTGAAGCAGTAAATGTTGTGAAAGTGGGAATGGTAGAAGTCATGATAGAAGAACACAAAGTTCTGGGGCCACCTCTTCATTGCTGCCAATGATAGTGTGAAAGCCAGGAAAGGAGAGATCTTTATTTGGAACATGTTGGGAACACTGCGTTTCCTTTTGACCACTGTCATTGGAAGTAAAAATAAGGGAAGAGGTAAACCTATCTATGTGCTTCAAATTATATTCATCATATACTTGGGTTTTTATTGACATTCCAATGATAAAGGTTAACTCTGATAGACTCCTCAATTCAGACTGTTAAAATAATAGATTAGTCAATAGTTTATTCTTACTATTGCACTTAAAGTAGAATAATGCCTCTAGTAAATAAAATTTTAATTTTAATCCTGTGGATTACACCTTTTCTCTGCTTACTTCGTACTTCAGCCACTTGACCGATTTGTAATGACATGACAAAGCCATCTTTTCTTCCCTTGTGTTGATCCTGCCATTTCTTCTTCCTTCTTAAACCTTATGGAAAAATTTTTGCTCTCTCAGAAAGTAATTCTAATAGTCCATTCTGAGAATCAGAACTCCTCACCAGCATGGCCCATAAAACTTTAATTCTTTCATTTTTGTTCAGGTGTACCTCTGATTTTCTGGTGTGTAGCCCTGTTTTACTACTCATGGCATTCACTGGCCTGAGATTTCTCCATATATTTTATATCTATAATACTCTGGAAGATACAACCTGCTTTATGCCTTTTAGAGATTTTTAATGCACAAATGCATATTAACCCAGGATAATTTTATATAAATGCACTAAATAATCCTATTCAATAACACTTTTCCTAAATTATTTGATCTTGGGTCCATAACAACCAATTCTCAATACTTTTTATTAATAGCTCGTGGCAATATCATTCTGCAGAAGACATTTAGAAAACCCTGATCTATAAGCAATTATATTTGTTCCCCAGACACCTCTTTTTGGCTTATATTGTTTCTAGAGCTGAAAATTATGACAAACTTAGCACAGGAGAGCTAAACATTCTATGAACTTTCGAATTAAAAAAAAATGCTGAAGTTTGCCGATGGATACAATAATTTAAATATTTCATTTACTATTTGTGTCTTGATTCAGAATATTTGGGTTTACCTAAAAAGATTCTCCAATGTATTTGATTATAACAAAATTGGTGTTTATTTCTGTAGTATATTAGGAAAACAGGGTCACGTTATGCATTAATGTAGTGATTCTTAAACTAGAATGTGCATCAGAATCACCTGAAGGATTTTTTAAAATACAGAATGCTGAGCCCCACTACTGGAGTTTCTGATTTAGCAGGTCTGACATGAAGCCCCCAAATTTACATCACTCACAACTTTCCAAGTATTGCTGATGCTACTGGTGCAAAGCCCACATATTAACAGCCACTATCTTAGTGCACAACATGCAAAATCACTTAAGTG
>NW_012107003.1:0-1683 GCF_000951045.1 Mandrillus leucophaeus | reverse complement strand
AAACAGTAAATCTTGAGTACATTTCTGTTATTCTGCATTTCAGTTTTCTCATTAAAAAAAAAAAAAAGACCAATATTAAGTGGTTTCTTTTTATTGTTTTGTGGTCCTACTCTCTAACTAGAGGTGATATGGCAGAGTGCACACTATCTTGGATACTAGAATCAAAAGACAAAAGCAAAACAAAAATAGGTTTGATCTGGGCCTCACCACCAACCAGCTTTGTTAACTTATTTTATTTCACTAATCCTTGGCTTCCTCATCTGGAAAATGGGAATAACAATATAAGAATAAAATTCAATAATGTGCTTACCATAGTTTTTGACACATAGAAAATGCTAAGGAAACATTGCTATTTTGTGCAGTAGTTAAGAGTGGAGACTCTAGAGCTCAACTGCCAGGTTCATATCCTGGCTCCAATTACCGTCTATATGACTTTAAGCAATAATAATAATGTCTACAAAAGTCACTTTTTTCTATAAAATATTAGACTAGACTGTTCTCATGAGGTAGTTACAAAATACATTAAGCATTGTCCCTGGCAAATAGTTGCTCTTATTTGATGTTATTCATCATTATTATTAGCTTAGATGCTTCAGTTGTCAGAATTTATTAGACTCTATGAAAGCTTAGTGTTCATATACATGAAAGTCAGTGATCCTGTTGGACACCCTGCCATATTTTCACCCATCCTAGGAATCTAAAAGTAACTGACAAATCATTGAAAGCAAGGGGCTGAAAGAAGAGTGAGTGAGTGCAATGGACTTCCTCTCTGAAAGCTATGCTCCCAAATGTGCAGGTAGCATAATGAAGCTCGTGTGTTAACTTTTCTCTCAGCACCCATAGCATAATCTTCAAGGAAACCAATTTCAATCTGACCAAAATATCTCTATAGATAGTGATATGGTTTTGCTGTGTCCTCACCAAAATCTCATCTTAAATTCCCATGTGTAATGGGAAGGATCCAGTGAGAGGTAACTGAATCATGGAGGCAGGTCTTTCCCATGCTATTCTTGTGATAGTGAGTAATTCTCGAGATCTGATGGTCATTGTAAGGAGGAGTTTTCCTGCATAAACTCTTTGCCTGCTGTTATCCATGTAAAACTTCACTTGCTTCTCCTTGCCTTCCAACATTATTGTGAGGCTACCCCAGCCACGTGGAACTGTAAGTCCAGTTAAATCTCTTTCTTTTGTAAACTGCCTAGTCTCAGGTATGTCTTTATCAGCAGTGTGAAAATGGACAAATACAGTAAATTGGTAACAGTAGAGTGGGGTGCTGCTGAAAAGTTACCTGAAAATGTGGAAGCAACTTTGGAACTAGGTAACAGGCAGAGATTGGAACAGTTGGGAGGCCGTAGAAGACAGGAAATGTGGGCAAGTTTGAAACTTCCTAGAGACTTGCTGAATGACTTTGACCAAAAGCCTGATTGTGATATGGACAATAAAATCCAGGCTGAAGGGGTCTCAGATGGAGATGAGAAGCTTTTTGGGAGCTGAAGCAAAGGTGACTCTTGTTATGTTTTAGCAAAGAGACTGGTGGCTTTTTGCCCCTGCCCTAGAGATTTGTGGAATTCTGGTGGAAGGAATTTCTAAGCAGCAAAGCATTCAAGAGGTGACTTGGGTGCTGTTAAAGGCATTCCATTTTGTAAGGGAAGCAGAGCATAAAAGTTCAGAAAATTTGCAACA
>NW_012107002.1:539-1658 GCF_000951045.1 Mandrillus leucophaeus | reverse complement strand
CCCACCTCGGCCTCCCCAAGTGCTAGGGTTACAGGTCTGCGCCACTGCGCCTGGCCTGTTGCTAATATTTCAATTTAAAGTAATAAAAATGGAATAAGGACCAGCATAAATATAATTGGTTGAGGCCATCTGGGGCCGAGGAAGAGCAAGGGCACAGACACTGTCCAGCAAAGTTCAGTTTGGAAGGAGAGCACTGTATGGGCAGGGCAGTAATCAAAAAAGAAAAAAGAAAAACCAAGAAAGGAACGGAAAGTGTTGGAGCCAGGTAGGAAGGTAGGAACTGGGGTCAAACGCTGGAAGTTGACTGGGAAGACGTTAGCATACCTTCAAGTAAAGGTATCCAAGGCTTATTGATTAACTGTTAAGCATATTAATGTCAAACTCCATTTTAATCCTACTTCTATCATTTACTGACCTATGAAAATCTTGATGTTAATGTACAGAAGTGACTGCAAATCACATAAATGCATGCTGCTAGATCCAAAATAAGTGTATCCTAACTCAACCTCACCTTAACAAGATCCGCAGAATGCCTGTGACCTCTCTAAAGCCACCAAAATAAGAACTGTGATGGAAGGGAGGTCCGAGTAGAAACAGGAGCCCTAGCTGATTGTGGTTATAATATTTTACTATTCCAAGCTCTACAAAAGGGGTCTTCCCAGGGCCTTGGGCCCCACAAATAAGGGGCTACAAGGCTTAAGCTCCGTTAGCCTCTTGAGAAATGCAATTTTAATCCTCCAGCCAGACCAAGGTCTTCTCAGAACTGGCACCTCTGGGCCTGAGTCAAATGTACTAATACGGGTCTGTCATAGATTTCATCTTTTTAGAATTTCATAATGGCCGGGCGCGGTTGCTCAAGCCTGTAATCCCAGCACTTTGGGAGGCCGAGACGGGCGGATCACGAGGTCAGGAGATGGAGACCATCCTGGCTAACATGGTGAAACCTCGTCTCTACTAAAAAATACAAAAAACTAGCCGGGCGCGGTGGCGGGCGCTGTAATCCCAGCTACTTGGGAGGCTGAGGCAGGAGAATCGCTTGAACCCGGGAGGCGGAGGTTGCGGTGAGCCGAGATCGTGCCATTGCACTCCAGCCTGGGCAAAAAGAGCGAAACTCTATCT
>NW_012107002.1:0-489 GCF_000951045.1 Mandrillus leucophaeus | reverse complement strand
GACTCCGTCTCAAAAAAAAAAAAAAAAAAGAATTTCATAATATAGGTATCAGTGAAGTGCTGCATAAACCACATTCAAACTAAGGTTTTATTTCTAGACAAATCGGACCTGTGAATATATTGGTGCCAAGTAATCTGTTTAACAAACAAACCATATTTACATTCAAAATGGCATCTGCAGGGGTGAGATGGCGTTTTCCACTGGATCCCGGAATGGCAAGAAGAGGCCCTTGAGCCTCAGGAGTACTAACAGGTTGCTTCCTTCTAACAGAAGTCCCTGGGGACAGGAGCCCTCCGCTGTGATTTAAGGTGCGAAAAACTGACTATTTCATCCTGCTTGCTCCTTCTTTACATTTGGGAATTTCTAAATCTTTGAACGTTATAGCTAACTCCAGGCTAACAAAGACCTCCCTTCTTTCCACACTTTGTTAAAAATCTTTCTCGTGACTAGGTACAGTGGCTCATGCCTGTAATCCCACTGCTTTGGAAG
>NW_012107001.1:2278-3443 GCF_000951045.1 Mandrillus leucophaeus | reverse complement strand
AGTTCTTGTGGAATTGTCAAAGTGATATTTGGAACTCCTTAGTGGGGTGAGGTGAAAGGGGAAATATCCTCAGATGAAATCTGGAAAGCAGCTTTCTGAGAAACTGCTCAGTGTTCTGTTAATTGATCTTACAGAGTTACATCTGTATTTCGTGGATCTCTTTGCTAGCCTTATTTCTTTGGAATCTGAAAACAGATATTTCGGATCCCTTTGAAGACTATAGGGCCAAAGGAAATACCCTCCGATAACAAAGAGAATGATGCTTTCTGAGAATCTTCATTGTGTTCTATGAAATCATCTCACAGATTTACAGCTTTCCCTTGAAGAAACCTTTCGCTAAGACAGTTCTTGTTGAATTGGCAAAGTGATATTTGGAAGCCCGTAGAAGGCTATGGTGAAAGAGGAAATATCTCAGATGAAATCTGGAAAGAAGCTTTCTGAGACACTGCTAAGTGGTCTGTTAATTCATCTCACCGAGTTACATCTGTATTTCGTGGATCTATTTGCTAGCCTTAATTCTGTGGAATTTGAGAACAGATGTTTCGGATCCCTTTGAAGATTATAGGACCAAAGGAAATATCCTCCGATAATAAAGAGAAAGAAGCTTTCTGAGAAACTTCTTCGTTTTCTGGGAAATCATCTCACAGAGTTACAGCTTTCGCCTCAAGAAGCCTTTCGGTAAGACAGTTCTTGTGGAATTGGCAAAGAGATATTTGGAAGCCCATAGAGGGCTATGGTGAAAAAGGAAATATCTCAGATAAAATTTGGAAAGAATCTTTCTGAGAAACTGGTTAGTGTTCTGCTATTTCATCTCATGAAGTTACATCTGTATTTCGTGGATCTCTTTGCTAGCCTTATTTCTGTGGAATCAGAGAACAGATATTTCGGATCCCTTTGAAGCCTATAGGGCCAAAGGAAATATCCTTCAATAACAAAGAGAAAGAAGCTTTCGGAGAAACTTCTTTGTGTTCTGTGAAATCATCTCACAGAGATACAGCTTTCCCCTCAAGAAGCCCTTCCTAAGACAGTTCTTGTGGAATTATCAAAGTGATATTTGGAAGCCCATAGAGGGCTACGGTGAAAAAGGAAATATCCTCAGATGAAATCTGGAAAGAAGCCTTCTGAGACATTGCTTAGTGTTTTGTTAATTCATCTCACAGAGTTA
>NW_012107001.1:0-1452 GCF_000951045.1 Mandrillus leucophaeus | reverse complement strand
AGTGTTCTGTTAATTCATCTCACGAAGTTACATCTGTATTTCGTGGATGTCTTTGCTAGCCTTATTTCTGTGGAATTCGAGAACAGATATTTCGGATCCCTTTGAAGACTATAGGGCCAAAGGAAATATCCTCCGATAACAAAGAGAATGATGCTTTCTGAGAAACTTCATTGTGTTCTGTGAAATCATCTCACAAAGTTACAGCTGTCCCTTCAAGAAGCCTTTCGCTAAGACAGTTCTTGTTGAATTGGCAAGTGATATTTGAAAGCCCATAGAGGGCTATGGTGAAAGAGCAAATATCTCAGATGAAATCTGGAATGAAGCTTTCTGAGACACTCCTAAGTGGTCTGTTAATTCATCTCACAGAGTTACATCTGTATTTCGTGGATCTCTTTGCTAGCCTTAATTCTGTGGATTTTGAGAACAGATATTTCGGATCCCTTTTAAGGTTATAGGGCCAAAGGAAATATACTCCGATAACAACGAGAAAGAAGCTTTCTGAGAAACTTCTTTGTGTTCTGTGAAATCATCTCACAGAGTTACAGCTTTCGCCTCAAGAAGACTTTCGCTAAGACACTTCTTGGGGAATTGGCAAAGTGATATTTGGAAGCCCATAGAGGGCTCAGGTGAAAAAGGAAATATCCTGAGATGAAATCTGGAAAGAAACTTTCTGAGACATTTTTTAGTTTTTTGTTAATTCATCTCACAGAGTTACATCTGTATTTCGTGGATCTCTTTGCTAGCCTCATTTATGTGGAGTCTGAAGACAGATATTTAGGATGCCTTGGAAGAACATAGGGCCAAAGGAAATATCCTCCGATAACAAAGAGAAAGAAGCTTTCTGAGAAACCTCTTTGTGTTCTGTGAAATCATCTCACAGAGTTACAACATTCCCATCAAGATGCCTTTTGCTAAGACAGTTCTTGTGGTATTGGCAAAGTGATATTTGGAGGCCAATAGAGGGCTATGGAGAAAAAGGAAATATCCTGAGATGAAATCTGGAAAGAAGCTTTCTGAGACACTGCTGAGGAGTCTGTTAATTCATCTCACAGAGTTACATCTGTATTTCGTATATCTCTTTGCTAGCCTTAATTCTGTGGAATTTGAGAACAGATATTTCGGATCCCTTTGTAGACTATAGGGCCAAAGGAAATATCCTCCGATAACAAAGAGAAAGATGCATTCTGAGAAACTTCTTTGTTTTCTGGGAAATCATCTCACAGAGTTACAGTTTTCCCCTCAAGAAGCCTTTCGCTAAAACAGCTATTGTGGGATTGCAAAGTGATATTTGGAAACCCTTAGAGGGCTACGGTGAAAAAGCAATTATCCTCAGATGAAATCTGGAAAGAAGCTTTCTGAGAAACTGCTTAGTGTTCTCTTAATTCATCTCACAGTTTTACATCTGTATTTCGTGGATCTCTTTGCTAGCCTTATTTCTGTGGAATCTGAGAA
>NW_012107000.1:353-1239 GCF_000951045.1 Mandrillus leucophaeus | reverse complement strand
GTGTTAGCCAGGATGGTCTCAATCTCCTGACCTCGTGATCCGCCCGTCTCGGCCTCCCAAAGTGCTGGGATTACAGGCTTGAGCCACCGCGCCCGGCCATGTGGCATATTCTTATACAACAGAATATTAGTCATAAAAAGGAATGATACATGTTACAGCATGGATGAATCTTAAAGATATTAGGGGCTACAGGAAAGAAGCCAAAAACAAAAGACCACATCTTGATCCCATTTATATGAAATGTCCACAAAAGGCAAATCCATAGAGAGAGAAGGTGGATTAATGATGGCTCACATCTGTAATCTCACGATTTTGGGAGGCCAAGGCAGGAGGATCAGTTGAGCCCAGGAGTTAGAGACCAGCCTGGACAACATAGTGAGATGCTATTTATCAAAAAAAAAAAAAAAATTAGCCAGGCATAGTGGTCCATGCCTGTGGTCCCAGCTACTCAGGAGTCTGAGGTGGGAGGATTGTTTGAGCCTGAGAGGTTGCCAGGGGCTGGGGAGGAGACAAATGGGAGTGAGTGTTAATGGGTATTGGGCTTCTGTTTAGGGTGAAGAAAATGTGCTGGAATTAGGCAGAGGTGATGATTGCACAACATTGCAAATATGCTGGAAGTCATTAAATTATACACTTTAAAATGGTTAAAATGGCAAATTTTATGTTATTTGAATTTTACATCCATAGTAAGATTTTTTTAATTTATTTTATTTTTAGAGACAGGGTCTCACTCTGTCACCCAGGTTGAAGCACAGTGGTACTTCCATGGCTCACTACAGTCTCGACTTCCCAGACTCAAGCAATCTTCCAACATCACCCTCTTGAGTAGCTGGGACCACAGGAATCCACCACCATGCCTGATTTAACTTTTTTTTTTTTTTTTTTT
>NW_012107000.1:0-303 GCF_000951045.1 Mandrillus leucophaeus | reverse complement strand
TTTTGAGAGACAGGGTCTCACTATGTTGCCCAGGCTGGTCTCTAACTCCTGGGCTCGAGTGATTCTCCTGCTTTGGCTTCCCAAAGTGCTGGGATCACAGATGTGAGCTGCTACACCCAGCCCAATAATAATAATTTTTAAAAGCTGTTGGCTCACCCTCATTCTCATGGCTGGTTGTCTGGAAGAATGCAGAAGGGAAGGAGATGGTTGCACCCTTGGGAGACGCCACCAATCCAAAGCTCTTCAGAAACAGTGGGGCCCTGGAAAGGTTAGCAGTGGGGAAGTGGAAAGAGGCTAAAACAC
>NW_012106999.1:3334-4165 GCF_000951045.1 Mandrillus leucophaeus | reverse complement strand
CATAAGACTATCACACTTAATCTGGAACAATGGGTTACAGGAAAAAAATCATTACTTAGAAACTTTTTTTCCTATTCCAAACTCTGAGTAAATTGATTTTCCATAAATAACACATTAGGGAAACCTTTGCTAACTATCCTATTGGGAAAGTGGACCAGGACAATCGAATCTGTATTTACTTATGAAGAATTAAATCACAGTGTCCTAGAGGAGCCTCATCTACGGACACATAATCAAGGGAAAGGGCAGGCTGGTGGCAAGGCTGAAAGAGCTCTGGGACTTCTCCGTACTTCTAAGGCAGAGGTAGGAAAGAACCCTCAACAACTTGACATGAACTATAGCACAATCCAGTTCACCTACTCACGGTTGATTTAGTGGTGGTGACAAAGCTTAGAGATTTTTACTCAACATTAGAAAGGTTTTTCAGTAGCCTTTTTTTCTTTTTATAGATGAAGTCTTACTCTGTCACCGAGGTTGGGGTGCAGTGGTGCGATCTCGGCTCACTGCAACCTCCGCCTCCCAGGTTCAACTGATTCTCGTGCCTCAGCCTCCCAGTTAGCTGGGATTACAGGTGCCTATCACCATGTCTGGCTAATTTTTGCATTTTTAGTAGAGACGGGGTTTCACTGTGCTGGCCAGGCTGGTCTTGAACTCATGACCTCAAGTGATCCGCCAGCCTCAGCTTCCCAAAGTGCTGGGATTGCAGGGGTGAGCCACTGCACCCCACCTCAGTAGTTTTTTGTGGTAAAGTATTGGTAACAAAACTCTGCTGGAGATCTGAAATCATATCCATTCCAAATTATATTCATCATCATCATCATTCAAAGATTG
>NW_012106999.1:0-704 GCF_000951045.1 Mandrillus leucophaeus | reverse complement strand
TTTATTCTTAAAACTGCCTGTACTATTGATTAAATTAATTCTCCAAATTTTTCACTGTCTCTGTTTCCAATAGTATTTTTTGTTTTTTATCCCCTGTTTTCTATCTAAGTATTAAAAATTACCAGTATTTTATTTTTACTTATTTATTTTTTGTTAGAGATGGGGTGCCCACTATACTACACAGGCTGGTCTTGAACTCCTTTACTCAATCAATCTTCCCGCCTCTACCTCCCAAAGTGTTGGGATTACAGGCATGAGGCATTGAGCCCAGCCTAAAAATTACCAGTAATTTTTAAATGGCAGATTTCACACACTATAATTCTTTTTTTCTTTTTTGAGACAGGGTCTTGCTCTGTTACCCTGGCTAGAGTGCAGTGGTGCAATCATGGCTCACTGCAGCCTCAAACTCCTGGGCTCAAGTGATCCTCCCACCTCAGCCTCCCAAAGCACTGAGATTACTGGTGTGAGTCACTATGCCCAGCCTGTAAATCTTTAATTTTTCTTTCCCATATTTAATTTCACTGTTTTGATACAAAACATCTCTGAATTGACACTACATAATCACATAGGAGTGCTTCTGTTTATTACGTTAATCAATATTATAGCTATATACACATTTGTTTTTTTCAGTGGACTGTGACTTACTTGGAGGTAGGAGGAGTGTCTTACTCATCTTCATATCTCCAGGGCCTTAAAAAAGAAGG
>NW_012106998.1:731-1038 GCF_000951045.1 Mandrillus leucophaeus | reverse complement strand
ACTCACACACACACAACCACACTCACACACACAGATCCACACTCACACGCACCGCCCCCCCACCACACACACAGAGGTCCACGTTCACACACACAGAGCCACACTCACACACACAGGCCCACACTCACACACAGATAGATCCACACTCACACAGATCCACACTCACACACACGGATCCACACTCACACACACAGGTCCCCGTTCGCACACACAAGTCCACACTCACACAGGTCCACGTTCACACACACACAGGTCCACACTCACACACACAGGTCCCCGTTCGCACACACAAGTCCACACTCACACA
>NW_012106998.1:0-681 GCF_000951045.1 Mandrillus leucophaeus | reverse complement strand
ACTCACACACACACAACCACACTCACACACACAGATCCACACTCACACGCACCGCCCCCCCACCACACACACAGAGGTCCACGTTCACACACACAAAGCCACACTCACACACACAGGCCCACACTCACACACAGATAGATCCACACTCACACAGATCCACACTCACACACACAGGTCCACACTCACACACACGGATCCACACTCACACACAGGTCCACACTCACACACACAGGTTGTTGTTCACACACACAGGTCCTGCATCTCGCTGAATTTAATTAAGGATCAGCCTGAAATGAAATGGCTCCAGCAGGGAAGCGGATGCCTCTGAGACATTCTGAGGACAGGAGGCAAGAGACTTTGGTGTTATTTGGTACTGTTGGTCCTGATAGTCAGGATCAAGCAGAAGAATATGAATGAATGAAGCCTGAGGAAAAATTAGTCTAGCAAGGGGAGCCCGATTTCTGTGCTGAAACATATGGCCACCTACAACCCGCAAAGATATTGGACTTCTTTTTACATACCCAGACCAAGTGTAAGGGCCTCAGTGAGCTGCATGTTAACATTTTGTTGCTTTCCAAGTCTGCTTTTCTGGAATCCTGACATCCCCTACAAATAAAATCAACATTGTGAACTGTCTCATTTTAGACATGAAAGGAAAGGACCTAAAGTCTGGCTGGTGTC
>NW_012106997.1:1421629-1428566 GCF_000951045.1 Mandrillus leucophaeus | reverse complement strand
CCCCTTTCAACCAGCTGAACAGATATGAGTGTGCCAGATTTCCCATCTCCCTACCCTCCCAACACTCTACTGATAGTTAGATTAACAAGAACCAAACTGACTCTGTGTCAGGAGTCATGTCAAGCACTTTACAAATATTAGCTAATTAATCCACATGACAACTGCATGAAGGAGGACTATTATTATCTCTGTGTTACAGAAGATAAATGTAAGAAACAAAGAATGTGAATTTGTCTAGGTCTGTACACCTAATCATGAGCAGATCTGGGATCCAAACCCAGGTAATGTAGATATATTGTGCCTATCCACCCCACTGGGCTGACACCCAAGACTTGGAGTGAGGATTTATGTAAAATGAGTAATAAATGCATATGATTATGTTTAAAGTTCTTTAAAAAATTATCTGATGATGTAAGTTTCTATCATTTCCTTTTTTTGCTTAAATTTAACTCTTTTGTTTAAGCTTACTGTGTTTGATATAGCTACATGATGTCAAATCTAGTAAGGACTGAGTTTGCAGCAGCAGGTCAGGTCAAGAGAAGCATGGGGACTTGCTTGTGGCAAGTAGCACCCTAGGATGCTGTTGTTATCTGGACACACACACCTTCACTTCTAGGAGAGCTTTTAGATTACTAAACAACAAACCCTAATGCTAAATCTGTAAACTTGTGAAGATCATTAAAATATCCCTTTGTGGCTAATGGTAAATTTTAGGGGACTTGTCCTCATCTTCCAAAATGGAGGAGACAGGCATTCCTGTATTGCAATTGACTTGATTGATAGAATGCAGAAATGCAAGATGGGCCGCCCTGGGCATCTTCCCTAAACTCTCACACCTCCCTCTCCTTGAGCTTCCTTGAACCAGCAGTGCTCATTTGCTGGGATTAGAGCCACTGAGTTAGCTTGCCATTTGTTTACCTCAAGCAAACTGGGATCAAAAGTCCCTAACACGAGCTAGAAAGCTGGCTTAGTGGGATCAACATCTGGTAGATAATACTTAAATTCCCTGCAATCCTGCTTTTACTAACTAGTAGGGTAAAATCAGTCTTCCCTTCACTGGGAAAAAATACAATAAATTACAACTTTCTCATCGCCAGTTTGTTGGTTTTGAGATTTTTAAAACTAAATCATAGTTATTTTTCCCAGAGACATGTAGTAACTTTTGAATTGGTTTGTCACATTATCTTCAGAAAAACTGGGAATATGATGAAAATCTGTCAATATCATTTTACGGCTGCTGGATCAAGCATACATTTTAAATTGAGAAACAGTACCTCAATCAACTTTTACAGTATTTTTATTTTTGTTACAAAATGATGAACATGATGCAATAAAACACTAGAAAGTAAAGCAGTATTTGTTCCCTAACATAGGTGTAAAGAAAGTTGTATCAAAAATTGTAAATGATAAGAAAAATAATAAAATAAAATGACATTTTAATCTGTATTTTCCATAATTAAGGATTTGACTTTAAAGGATTTTTTAAAACAACACGGGCCTTTCATATTTTGAAATGAATCTCAACAAGTAAGAGTTATTATCATAGTGAGTCAGTGCTGCTGATGAAACTGTGCTAATTTGGTGTCTTGGGAAAGAAAATATTTGAGAACTACTGACTTGAATATCCTATGTCTTCATTATAGGTTATTGTTATACCTTTTGTACCTTTATCTATTGTACCTGGAAAAAGATACAAGTAACTAGGAAATATTACACTGGGAAGAAAATAGAACCTTGTGATTTTCTATAAAAATAACTTGTGCTCAGTATTTTCAGGCATGTATGATTATAGGAATATATAATTTGGAATGCAAAAACCAAACTAAATATCTTTAAGATGAGAGTATCGAAATCGATGTAGCATAAATGATAAATGGTAGATAAAATTATTTCACCCAAAATTTATTATCTTTGTAATTTTCAGTTATAAAATAAAGTTGATTGCACCCCTACACCAACATAGCACACCTGCACTTAGATTATTAATTGAATAAATATTACCTGTATACTCGCTATTTTGAATACAACTTGTTAGGTTAACAGACAGTGTTATCACACCATATAAACCCGCTGTTTTAGAAAACATTTTTGCGTTTGGTCACCCTTCTTGGAGAAACAAGATCTTTGTGCAGTTTCTGAATAGGAACTAAATGACCAGCCCAATTATTTTTCTACCTAAATTTCTATAGTATTTCAGTAAGTTTGGATTTTACATAGGAAACACACATTGTTTGGGGATAACTGGACTTGTGTAATGGAATGAGAAATATATACAATTACAATGTAGTTAAAGTATAATTATGTTAAACACAAACCCAGTACAAGCCTATTATGGCACATAACAACTACAACACCATGTACTACATATTAGCATTCCAGTACTAACTTCTAATACATTCAGAGTTTGGTGACAACCTTGGGGAAACATGGCCCTATGACCAAGAAAACCTCTGTTTTTCTCTCTTGTTTTGTTAACTATGTTCTTTGTAACCTGCTTCCCATATCCCAATGGAAGGACAAGGTCTTTCTGTGTCCCTTATGGCTAACTATAGGGAATTCTTTATCATTTGGATTGCAGTTGCTCCATATGTGACCTTAGTAAAATCCTTATCAAGTGTCTTTCTATGCAAGATTTATTTTTGAACACGTTTTGAAAGTACTTGTGACCTATTGCTCAGAATATGCTATTGCCAGCCTATCTAGGTATACCAATTTCATGGAAAACCTCTCCTTATCTGTATATGTTTATCTTTCTCTTAATTGTAGGGCAAGAAAGAAAATGTTCAAAAATATTGGATTCCATACCACTTCTTGAAAGAGTCAAATGCTGCTTTCACCCCTTACCTGCAGCCTGGCTGCCCAATGGGTAAAGGTCATAATCTCTGAGTCAGTAGGAATCTGATGAGAAAGGCAAGATTTCTGGGTGCACTTCTTACACCCTGGTGCTCACTACACTGCCTTCGCTGCCTTAGCTGATGATTGTCCCCTTGCTGCTCTTGAAGGCCCGTATGTCTCAACTGAAGCAAAATAATTTGATTGAAGAGTATAATTTTCTCACACTGTACTTCAGTAGAGTGAGAAGTAGGTAGTACATTCTGGTACTTGCCCAGAATCTCAGTTTTCTGTTTGACAGCACAGCTGTTACATTAATTTCTCTCTGCCTAATTAAAAACAGATGAAGGTAACCATGTGATATTAAGGACTACCTGTGAGGGAAGTAAACCAGTATGGGAAACTCAGGCCTCTACCAAGACACACTCTACTAAAAAAATGAATATCTGGAAACCATGAGGTTGACACTTAAAATGGCCTGAGGGGGTCACAACTTGGAAGCTAAGACAAGAAGGAAAATAAGTTTAGTGCTGAAAAGAAGTAAATATGCTGAGGTCTATAAACAGGGCAATCAAGAGACAGCAGAAGAGTGGGTGGGATGATGACATGTTTGGCAATTAATCTAATGACAACACAACTTTCATTGTTTCTTACTCAAGAATGATATATTATTATGCAACATCTTCTGAAGACTGCCAAAACATTCCAGCTATTCCAGACACCTCTCTGTCAGCTCTGGAAGGAACAGGGTCACATTGGATTCTCTAATAAAATGATGACACATACCTGAGGTGATGCTAAAAATTATCGACCGTTTATCGAGCACTTATTATGTGCTGTGTATGCCACTGTGTTGTCAAATTTAACGTAATCTGGCTGACAATCCTATGAAGTAGGTTTAATGATTTCCATTTTACAGATGACAAATGTGAGGGTCAAAATAGATAAATACCTTTATCTGGTAGTTAGTGGTGGAGACAGATTAAAGTTTCCATAACTCTAAGGCTTCAGGCTTTCTTTGCTATAATGTAATGGAATGCTTCTGGTCCTTCCTCTTTTTCTTCTCCTTCTGGTATTTCCATTATGTGTATATTATACCTTTTGCGATTGTCTTGTTCCACAGTACTTGGATATTCTGCTCTTTTCTGTTTGTCCATTTTTCCTCTTTGCTTTTTAGTTTTGTAAATTTCTATTGACAGATATTTCAGCTTTGAGATTCTATTCTCAGCGGAAAGTCTACTAATTAATCCGTCAAAGGCATTCTTTATTCCTGTTACAGTGCTTTTTATCTCTAGCATTTCTTCTTGCTTCTTTCTAAAATTTCCATATCACTATTTATGTTATCCTTTTGACTTGCATGTTGTCTGCTTTTCTCTTTAAAAGCCTTTGCATATTAATCATAGCTGTTTTAAATTCACAGTGTGATACTTTCAACATCACAGCCATATCTGAGGCTGGTTCTGATGTTTGCTGCATCTCTTCAAACTGTGTTTTTGTTTTGTTTTGCTTTGTTTGTTGCTTTTTAGTATGCTTTGTAATTGGTACAGTTGTACTGGGTTAAAGTAAGTCCTCTAAAAAAGGCTTTAGTGAAGTGTAGTGGTAAGGTATGGGAAAAGGGAAAGCATACTGTAGTCCTATGATAGGTCTCAGCCTTTTAATGAGTCTGTGCCTGTGCCTGTGGGCTGTGAACTTCACAACTGCTGCCAGTCCATCACCCCTCCTCCCACACCTACCCCCCTCCCCTGCCACCACACACACACACACACACACACTTAGGTGAGGCAGGATGGCTGGAGAGAGCTGGAGTTGTGTATTTTCCTTCCCCCATGTGGAAGGCTAGAGCAGCCAGAGGTAGATATTTACATCCCCCAGGTCAGTTAGGCTCTGATACAGCCCGAATAGCTTAGGTTCTGGTAAAATAATTTCTTTCGAAAGCAGGCCTTCTTAAGAAGAACAAAATGCTCTGGCATGTTTTAAAATAGTTAATTCCCGTCCCCTGCTCCCCGCCGCCACCCAAAGCACCAAGGGATTTTTCTCTAATGTTAACCGTGAGAATTTGTTAGAGCTTCAAAAGGTAAAACCCACCAAAGTATGGTGTCCCTTGGAGTTTTTAACTCTCAGAGTCATCCATGTTGAGTGTCCAGCAATTCCTCAATTACAGTTCACATTTCCCTATGCAGGCACTGGGTTTCTGCTGTAGTAAGTTTTGAATTTTTTATATCTGCCAGTTTGGTGGGCAGCAGTTTACTCTGGAATCTCATTTCTCTAATGAATTTAAGAAGAGTTGTTGAGTTTTCAGTGTATTCTGTATTTTATTTATTGGTCCAATGAAGGGAAGAATTTCAATCTCCTTGTATGCCATCCAGAACCAAGAATTCTTGCATTTATTTTTATTTTAGAAAAAAAGTACAGTTAAACTTAAAGTTCCATCAAAAGTTATACTTAAACCACTTTTTAATTATACTTTAAGTTCTGGGGTACATGTGCAGAACGTGCAGGTTTGTTACATAGGTATACATGTGCCATCGTTGTTTACTACACCCATCAACTCATCATTTACATTAGGTATTTCTCCTAATGCTATTCCTCCCCTAGTTCCCCACCTCCCTACAGGCCCTGGTGTATGATATTTCCCTCCCTGTGTCCATATGTTTTCATTGTTCAACTCCCACTTATGAGTGAGAATATACAGTGTTTGGTTTTCTGATCTTATGTTAGTTTGCTGAGAATGATGGTTTCCAGCTTCATCCATGTCCCTGCAAAGGACATGAACTCATCCTTTTTATGGCTGCATAGTATTCCATCTGTCTCTTATACACATCTAGATGTGTATAAGAGACAGGTGCGCACCACCACGCCCAGCTAATTTTTATATTTTTAGTAGAGATGGGGTTTCACCACGTTGGCCAGGATGGTCTCCAACTCTTGACCTTGTGATTTGCCCACCTCAGCCTCCCAAAGTGCTAGGATTGCAGTTGTGAACTACCTTGCCCAGCCATGTGGATGCTTTTGAGTCCTCTGCCCCACAAAGGCATGAAAATATTTTTAAAAACAATGAAATCAATTATTTCTGAACTCTGAAAATTAACCAAAAGCACAGAACAAACTAGAAACCATTTTATTTTCAAGGAAAAGGGTTAAATTTTTGTAAGACTATAGAACATGTGGTGTTTTAACTTAGGCTACTCCAATTTCTCCCTTCAGCACTATGCTGTATTAATCAAGAAAAGAGAGGGGAGACCTCTGGATCCAAGTCCAGAACCTTGTCAATATTTTAACAATACATCTAGCATCTCGCTCAAGAACCCTTATTACCAAAATAATATAATTGACATGACTCGTATCTCAGCTTCAGAGAAAAAACTCTCATTTAAGGTGTTAATAAATCATAACAATCTTCTAGAATTATTAGTACCACAATTCTCTAAGGTTGTGAAAATAGAGACTCTCAATGAAAAGATATAGAACATAAATAAAAATAGCTAAGTAGAAGTTTCAGAATTTAAAAATATAACTGAAATGAAAAATAACAACTTTGAATAAAGAGGCAGAATAAAGATTAGAGAACATGAAAATATATAAACAGAATATTTAGTATGAGGCACAGATGTAAGTGAAAAAAGATGAGCAGAGACTCATATAATTGTGAAACATTATCAAACATGCCAAAATACATGTAATAGGAGTTTCTGAGATTGATGAGAAGGACATGGGAGAAAAAAGTATTGGAAAAATAATGGACAAAATTTCTCAAATGTTATGAAAAATATTAATTTACAATTCCAAGAAGCTCAAAAAACTTCAGTTGAATAAATTCAGATGCCCAACTGAAAACATAATAAACTATCAAAAATCAAAGAGAAAATATTTTAATGCAGCAAGAGAAAAATAACTTATCACGTACATGGGATCTTTAATGAGAAAAATGGTTGAGTTCTCATCGGAAACTATGAAAGCCAGACATAAGCAGTCTGACATACACAAAGTGTTGAAAGAAAACACTTTCAGGCTGGGCGCGGTGGCTCAAGCCTGTAATCCCAGCACTTTGGGAGGCCGAGACGGGTGGATCACGAGGTCAGGAGATCGAGACCATCCTGGCTAACAC
>NW_012106997.1:1416686-1418644 GCF_000951045.1 Mandrillus leucophaeus | reverse complement strand
TTTTCTGATCTTATGTTAGTTTGCTGAGAATGATGGTTTCCAGCTTCATCCATGTCCCTGCAAAGGACATGAACTCATCCTTTTTATGGCTGCATAGTATTCCATGGTGTATATGTGCCACATTTTCTTTACCCAATCTATCATTGATGGGCATTTGGTTTGGTTCCAAGTCTTTGCTATTGTGAACAGTGCCACAATAAACATACATGTGCATGTGTCTTTATAGTAGAATGATTTACAATCCTTTAGATATATACCCAGGAATGGGATTGCTGGGTCAAATGGTATTTCTGGTTTTAGATCCTTGTGTAATTGCTGCATTGTCTTCCACAATGGTTGAACTAATTTTACATTCCCACCAACAGTGTAAAATTGTTCTTATTTCTCCACATCTTCTCCAGCATTTGTTTTTTCCTGACTTTTTAATGACTGCCATTCCAACTGTCTTAAGATGGTATCTCATTGTGGTTTTGATTTGCATTTCTCTAATGACCAGTGATGATGAACTTTTGTTCATATGTTTGTTGGCTGCTTAAATGTCTTCTTTTGAAAAGTGTCTGTTCATCTCCTTTGCCCAGTTTTTGATTTTTTTTCTTGTAAATTTGTTTAAGTTCTTTGTAGATTCTGGATATTAGCCCTTTGTCAGATGGATAGATTGGAAAAATTTTCTCCCATTCTGTAGGTTGCTTGTTCACTCTGATGATAGCTTCTTTTGCTGTGCAGAAGCTCTTTAGTTTAATTAGATCCCATTTGTCAATTTTGGCTTTTGTTGCTATTGCTTTTGGTGTTTTAGTCATGAAGTCTTTGCCCATGCCTATGTCCTGAATGGTATTGCCTAGGTTTTCTTCTAGAGTTTTCATAGTTTTAGGTCTTACATTTAAGTCTTTAATCTGTCTTGAGTTAATTTTTGTATAAGGTGTAAGGAAGGGGTCTAGTTTCAATTTCTGCATATGGCTAGCCAGTTTTCCCAACACTGTTTATTAAATAGGGAATCCTTTCCCCATTGCTTGTTTGTGTCAGGTTTGTCAAAGATCAGATGATTGTAGATGTGTGGTGTTATTTCTGAGACCTCTGTTCTGTTCTATTGGTTTATATATCTGTTTTGGTACTAGTATCATGCTGTTTTGGTTACTGTAGCCTTGTAGTATAGTTTGAAGTCAGGTAGTGTGATGCCTCCATCTTTGTTCTTTTTGCTTAGGATCATTTTGGCTATGCGGGCTCTTTTTTGGTTCCATATGAAATTTAAAGTGGTTTTCTCTAATTCCATGAAGAAAGTCAATGGTAACTTGATGGGGATAGCATTGAATCTATAAATTACTTTGGGCAGTATAGCCATTTTCACGATGTTAATTCTTCATATCCATGAGCATGGAATATTTTTCCATTTGTTTGTGTCCTCTCTTACATGCTTGAGCACTGGTTTGTAGTTTTCCTTGAAGAGGTCCTTCACATCCCTTGTAAGTTGTATTCCTAGGTATTTTATTCTCTTTGTAGCAATTGTGAAGGGGAGTTCTACTTTAACCATTTTTTTAAACAAAGCTAATAATATTAATAACAAAGACAGGAAAGAAGTAACAACTTTAAAATGAACAAAATTAACATTGTTCTTTTTAAAAATCATTAATAACAAATAGCAATAATATATGTAACAAATACATACAGAACTTTTTGTAGCTTAAAATGATAAAAATGAGACGAACCAGACTTGAAATTACACAGTGAGGATGCTTTTATTTTCTTTTGTTTTGAAACAGCGTCTCGCTCTGTCACCAGGCTGGAGTGCAGTGGTGTGATCTTGGCTCACTGCAACCTCCACCTCCTGGGTTCGCATGATTCCCCTGCCTCAGCCTCCTGAGAAGCTGGGACTACAGGTGCGCACCACCACGCCCAGCTAATTTTTATATTTTTAGTAGAGATGGGGTTTCACCATGTTGGCCAGGATGGTCTCCAACTCTTAA
>NW_012106997.1:1402516-1415160 GCF_000951045.1 Mandrillus leucophaeus | reverse complement strand
AAAAAAAAAAAAAAAAAAAAATGGACACATAGAGACTGCACCACATATAAATAAAATTATACCTAAATACATGCATACACTCATAAGTCACTGAAAGAATTTGTCACCAAGTGATTTTCCCTGAAAGAAATACTAAAAGACAACTACATAAAACAAAAATTACAAAACAACATTGATAAGCTTATAATGTATAAAGATGTAATTTGTATGACAATAATACCACAAAAAGCATGAGGCACAGAGACTATATTGCAGCAGTTTCTATGCACTACTGGAATGAAATTAGTATTAAACTGAACTAGATTATGTTAGGCTGAGTTTCATGTTGTATTGTAATATCTAGAGCACCACTTAAAAAAATAACTCACCAAAATGTGTTATTTTAAAATGAATTTAAATTACACACAAAGAGATACCTGTTTAACAAAAATAAGATGGCAATAATGGAGAAATGAAGAAACAGACAATATAAAACATATAGAAAGGAAATCACTACTATACCAATAATTACTGTAAACATAAATGGATTAAACACTTCAATCTAAAGTCAAAGGGTGTAAGATTGGATTAAGAAACAGAATCCAACTACAGGCTGTATACAACAGACACACTTTAGACTCAAAGAAACATACAGCTCAAAAGAAAAAGGATTAAAAACAGATACTCCATACAAATGACAAACAAAAGAGAGCTGTAATAGCTCTTCTAATATTATAAAAAAAGATTTTAAGACAAAAGAATAGTACAAAAAGTATTACTAAAAACAAAAAGGTATATTTTATAAAGATGAAAACTTTATTCTGCAGGAAGCAGTTACAAATACATATTCATCTAACAGCAGATCCCCAAAATACAAGAAAGCAAAATGGACATAATTGAAGAGAGAAACAAATAATTCAGCAACAATAGTAGTAGATTTCAATATTGCACCCTCAATAGTTGACAAAATATGTAGTTAGAAAAAAAAATAGGAGAAAATTAATTAACGAAATAAATATGTCCACATGCATACCAGATACTCATTCAAGGAAGAATGAATTCCTATAATTAATAGGCAAAGCAAAAGGATTGGATGTGTGGAAAGTCCAGGGAAAGGGGAAGAGCAGTGCTGTGCAGCTTCTGCAGAGTACTTGATGGCAAAGATGCAGCACCAGAATATTACTGGAGTAGTGAAAGAATCATGTTCAAACATCATTTCAAATACTGTAAATTTTTAATAAGTTGAAAAAACAGTTTTAAAATTTTCAGCAGTATTAAACATTTACAAGCATTGCTATTTCATGGCTCACCAGGAGCACCCTGTTGGGAATTCTGGTGCAGACTATCTTATTTTCAAAATCACAAATTACTAATCCCTATGCTATGATCCAATAGCTTCCATGCAATTCAAATGAATTTTAAGTATACATAATCCAATACTGATGATCACTCCACCAGCTTGACAAGACTCCAGCTAAGAAAGAAGTTAGGAATGTTCCTCTTAGAATTCATCATTAGGTAAACTCTGTGAGTTTGTTACTGACCTGGGACTTTTATAGACCTGGACCGAAATATCATGGGGAGATGCCTTTCTAAGAGATAGGTTTTCATTCTCAAATAGGGTCATTGCTAGCCACAGCTGACTTTATCCTTAACTTATTTTGAACTACTGTAAATAGAATGGTTTCTTCTCAATGGAATATACATCTCCTGTTTTAGAAAGCATAGAGCCACAAACCCATTTTCATGGAATATACATCTCCTGTTTTTGAAAGCATAGAGCCACAAACCCATTTTCATATTTTGATGACACTAATTAAAATAAAGTCAGCTGTGCCTAGAATGTAGCAAATAGTGGCTTCAAAAAGTATGGAATCGTATTATCTTTTTTTGCCATTAAAAATACCAAAATGGCTAAAAACATTATGTAGGCACACTTTTCTCAATATTCAAATAAATAAATAAACCCGTAGATGAGGCCAGCTTGTTCTTTCACCAGGGCTACTCCGGTCCTCTGGCAGGACCACCAGAAAACAGCATCACTTAAAACTGATGTTTTAGGCTTAAGGCAAGAGACTGTTAGATAAATGCTCTTTGTTACATTTTTGTCCTAAAATAATGTTCTCCAACCTCTAACAAGGCATTGCGGATGTTTTGGATTTATCTCAAGTTGCTCTTTCAAAAAAACCTTTGGTCTTCCCTAAAAGATACGTTAAATACCACACGAGTCTTAAAAATAGTTTTTCACTGAACCCCCTAAAAACCGATATTTAATAACTACAAACCTCAATTTGATTAGCAATGTACATTCTCAAGTTGAATCCTGAATACTGCCGATTATTAAAGGGTTGGTTGTCTACTTTTTTCTCAAAATCTAACCAAGACAATTCGTACTTGAGTAAGACATTCCCTCTGAGGAAAATTCTGAAAGCAGAAGCAGTCTACGACCTAAAATATAGCCTGCTGGCAGATGCTGGTCTTCAACCGATGTTTTCTTTCTGACCTGTGACAGGATAAGCACAGTCAAGTTGAAACTTTTATGGCAATTTGAATCTTATAACTAAAAGGTGGGACTTTGGCTGCATGTTATTTATTTTTGATGTATTAATTTTTATTTCATTTTATAAAAGTGTAAGTCTGACACATATGGGTAAACATATTCTTTCACTATAGAAAACAGATCGAGAAAGGATCTGAGGTCTTAGTAACAAGAATTTCCTGTTTGCAGATGACATTGTGGATGTGCAAATGAAATGAGAAATTTGTCTTATGTTAATAATGCCTCAAGGTAGCACATCTCTTTGCTTGATTGTAACAGCGGTTAAAATTAAAACCACAGCTGCTGCTGAAACTGTGAAGATGTAAACCTCTTGGCAAGAGGTCCCAAGCATTTGAATTGGATGCAGTAAGTATGGATTGTAACGGGAGACTTTACGGGAGGTATAATAAGGCCCCGGGGAAAAAGAACCAATAGATTATAGTAGATTATATATAGGACTTTGTAAAAGGAGACTTACTATGGGAATTGTCTTATGCAATTATGGAGGGAAAAAAGTCCCACAATATGCTATCTGCAAACCAGAGAACCAGGAAGGCTGCTGGTAATTCAGGCTGCATCCACTGGCCTAAGAACCAGGGGGGTTAATGATGTAACTCCCCTCTGAGGCCACAGGCCTGGGGTGCATGGGTAGGGGCTCTGATGTAAGTCACAGAGTGCAAAGACCCAAGAACTAAAAGTTCCATTGTCTCAGGGCAGGAGAGGTGGATGTCCCAGCTCGAGGAGAGAGAGATTTCACCCATCCTCAGCCTTTTTGTTTAATGAGGGCCCTCAACAGATTGGAAGATGCCAACACTCATGGGTGAGGGTGGCCTTTAGTCAGGCTATGGTTTAAATGCCAGTCTTTTCTGGAAACACCTCACAGACACACCCAGAAATAATGTTTTACCAGCTATCTAGGAGTCCCTTAGTCCTGTCAAATTGACACATAAAATTAACCATCATAGGGTGCTGGTGGGAGAAAAGGTTGAGGGTCCAGAGATTAAGTGGAAGAGGTCAAGGAATACCTGTGTTTCTCAAAGTAGATATCGAAATGACCAATTCCCCTAATGGCTAATTTGCCTGAAGTATAACTGTCTTTGAGTGCTTTACTATGTACTTTTGGTGTTCCACTTACTTTATGGGATTTTAAAAAATATTTTTAGCAACTGTATTTGTGAAATATGTATTTCTATGAAGCATTTAAAAATGGTTAGATTTCAGGAACAATAAATGTATTTTGTACAATTGGAATTTTCTTTTTAAACACTGTATCTTCTTATAGCTCTTAGAAAAATGTTAAGTTTACATAAAGGCTTGCATTAAACATTTAATTCTGCTTTAAAATGCATTCACATTTCAGATCAATAAATATTGTTAAATTACATTAAAAGTTGTTTCTTTTGTGCCAAAACTATCATTGAATGATTCTTTCATTTGGAAACTGGCTGTAGGTAAAAAGGTCTACATAGAGAGAGATGAATGGAAATTAAGCTCCTCTAAGTAAGCTTAAATTTTTCTTTAACTTTTTTTTTTTTTTTTTTTTTTTTGGATTTGCTGTAGCTCCATAACTTGTTTGTTTAACCACATTGAAAATTGTGCTTGTGACTTTTCAGGTATATTTACTACTGTCTAAGAATTATTATTGATTGTGATTTTGCCTCATTCTTCACCAGGGCAGAGGGCATTTTGTCAGAGAGTAGAGAGTGTAATGATGGTGGTGTGAGGTTTGGGGGGCATTTTATTTTACTTTCCCTTTGCCAGTTAAAAATATTAAATCATAAAACAGTATACCTTCCCCCATGCCAACACATACACAAGGGAAAGTAAATGGTATCAGTGACCGATGAGCTATGTCACTGGAAGTTGAAAATTAATAGTTGCATTCTATCTATTCATTCCAACATATTTTAAGCTGTCCTTTGCTCGGGTTAGATGCTCAATCTCATCTAATTCACTCCTCTTCAGTGAGCAATAGCATCAGAAATGTTTAGGTTTTTTTGGAAGTTAGATATGTTACCGATACTTGAAGACTGTCCCCTCTGTGCCCCTTCTTAAGTTTGTCCAATTTCTTGTTCAGTGGCCGTATGAGAGTGTCATCTAGGTAATTAGCCTCAGTGACTAGTTTCAGAGAATAAATTAATAGCATTTTCTTATATCAGGCATTAAGAACACATACAACTTTTTATGTTTTGATATATAGGAAGCTTATAGCTAAATTTTGCATAATATTAAAATAATAACAGTTTATGTAATATATATATAAATATATGTAATATATATATAAATATATATATATATATAATCTCCACCCTGGGGTTGAGAGGTTTTGTTTTACTTTTATTCTAATCATCTGAGGGCAATGCTCCTTTTATATTTAGAATTCTTCAAGCTTTGTCAACTAATCCTACATTGTAATTGAATATGTTATTATTGTACTTTCCATGCTATTTTTTCTAATTAACTATAATTTCACAGTATAACTTTTCACTTAATTCTCTCCAAACAAAAAAAAATCTCCAAGCTTTTCACCTGAAACTACTTTTAGTTTAAATAGGTAGGTTTTATCTCAAAGATGTGTGTGTGTGTGTGTGTGTGTGTGTGTGTGTGTGTTTGTGTATGATGTATAACCCTCCCTACACACACAACAAAAATTATCAAACAGGCATTTTGAACAGGGTCAACAACATAATGATGTACTCAACTGTGACAGTATCTGTCCTACACTCCAAGTATTTGTTAAGGATTGCACTTGACTTTCCAACACTGGTTGTCAGAGAGTTATTGCAGTTTCCACAGAACATCGTTATGGAGGTTCTATGAATACTTGAAGCACTTCTTTAAATTTGAATTATGAAAATACAAAAATGCCCTACAAAGTTACCAAATCCATACTACAAATAAAATTTTACAAAAATTTACATTAAAATCTTACACAGGAAGGCTGTATTTTATACATATATATAACGTGTATATAGTCACACACACATGCACAAATATATGTATTATTCATAGAAATGTCATGCTATAGATTATAGTATCTATATATGTATATATATGTTTGTGTGTCTAAGTCTAATATCTAAATCTCTCTCTATACACACACACACACACATCTGTAGAGACAGAGACAGAGAGAGAGAGAGACAAAGAGATGTTGTATAAACAATGAATCTCTGGCATAGCTTTTCTACATGGAATTGGTTAAATCCTGAGAAATATGTACTTAAGCATTCCCTTCTTCTGATTTCTGTGTCTCAGAAGGTGATTCTCATTCTATCTTCTGTGCCCCATACTTGCTTAAGTAAACTTGTCTAAGAATTTTCAATAATTAAGGAAAAGGAGCTTTAGTTTTTTGTTTCTTGGGTTTTATTTCTAACTCTGCCCATTCCTGATTCTTGCTGCATAGATATTAATCCATTCCTGTGACTCATTTTTGCATGTGGTGTTTCTTTGTTTTGTTTTGAGATGGAGTTTCACTCTTGTTGCCCAGGTCGGAGGGCAATGGCGCGATCCCAGCTCACGGCAACCTCTGCCTCCCAGTTTCAAGCGATTGTCCTGCTTCAGGCCCCCAAGCATCTGGGATTACAGGCATGTGCTACCATGCCTAGCTAATTTTGCATTTTTAGTAGAGACAGGGTTTCTCCATGTTGGTCAGGCTGGTCACAAACTCCCGACCTGAGGTGATCTGCCTGCCTCGGCCTCCTAAAGTGCTAGGATTACAGGCATGAGCCACCACGCCCAGCCGTGTTTCCTTGCCTATAAGGTGTTGCATCTCTTTATCCTTTTGTCCTTACAATTCTATAATCTATTCCACCAAGTAGAGGGATTTCTAATAGTGACTTTTACAGCAAGAGCTTTCAGATTGACACTTGTTTCAGATTGTTTTTCCAATGGATGGAGTTTAGGATGCTATAAACTTCTCTCTATTATTCCTAAACCTTGTCCATCTTTTAATATAAATTTTTGACAGACTCAAACATGAACTGATCATAGGAAGTAATCTACTCTTTTTTACCTTACTGTTTTTTAACTTTGTTTATTGGCCCATGCATTATTTAGCAAAATTGGCTCTAATCTCCAATTGCTACTGAGTCAGGCTCCCTGCTTTACACTATTCCTAACCTTATAAGGGTTGAAACTCCTCCTAGATAGAGCCGCTATTGCGAGCCACATGCTTCTTTAGCTCCATAAAACACTCCCTCCCAAAGAGAGAATAAAACCGTATCCTCAGCATCTGACCTCTCTGACTGGAAGGAATTGCAATTTGAATGAAAATGTTCATAACTACTGTGCCAAAATCTGAAGTTGAATCAAAGATGGCAAGGAATCTGTGACGGATTGACTGATGTTATAAATAATCCTAGAAGTCTCCAGAACTGAACGATACAGGGAGTTTTTTCTTACGTAAAACAAAAGCTAGCTCCGAGTAAGGGGCGGGGGCTTTGCCCACGCCCACTCAAAAACCCAGGCACCTGCAATTTGTGTTCTGCATTCTTTAGTGCCTGGGACTCCTCGCCATTCAGCCAAAGCATGGGATAGTGGAGAAGTAAATCTACTTTTATATGACTTTGGACTTAGATAAAACAAAAAGATTCCACTCGCATTGTGTTTGAAAGAATAGATCTCATGGCTTCAACAGATGCATGGAAGCCTGGGGAACAGCCCAATATGGACAGACCTCTCTTCAGAACTCTGCACAACCAAAAGTGAATGGAAATGCTGGCAGTTAGATGCTGTTTCAGCCGCACACAGAAAATAATTTTTGTGGTTTTTTTAATGTTATAGATAGAAAAACTGAGGCCCAGAGATAAGTTATATGTTGAATGTCAGCAAAGAAAGTGGTTGCAGATAGAACTGGGAGTGTCTTCTTCTCTCAGTGCTACATTCTGTGAATCTCATCATGATGCCTGACCTTGGGGAGTGCTTAGGTCCCACCGTCAATACAACACAGTTTCCTCTTGAAAAGATAAAATGGCTGACAATTGTAGCTTTTACTAAGGCTGAGAATTGTGATGAAAAAAAAAAAAACATGTCATGACCAGGATGAGCATATAATTTATATTGCAATCAGAAATATTTTTGAGATTATCATGAGCAAACCAGAAAAGAAAAAAAAAAAAAAGGTTTAAGTACGACTTTCTTGGCAAGACATTCCTGGGAAGTGTTTGTAGCAGACCTCAAGGAAAGAATTGACAATTTATAGAAATGCTTTTCAGTGTCTAGTCCTAATTTAATCATTATTGTATATTTTATGTTTTCTTGGGCGAAATTCTTTCCTGTTGACATAGCGATTGATTTTAGAAAAGACTAAAAAATGTAATTTAAAAAATTCTGAAAAGAGCATGAAAGAGAACAAGCAACTCAAATTGAACATAATTCCAAAGAAGTTGCTCCCCAATAGTGTTGAAAATTTCAAAATGATCTATTCCTAAGAGATGGTGGGAAGGCAGAAGATGACACACACACAAGGCTAAGGATGGGGAAAACATTTGATCTTCAGCCTCCAAATCATTCCAAATATAAAGTCTTATAAATATGGAGGAATACTACAGAAAAATAGACTTGATAAAATATGCTTTCATGTCATCTTTTCTTGGCAAACTTCTCCACATGCCAAACGCTACAACACAAAGAATCTTTCCCTCAGAGTAACTGTAAACATTTGCAATTCCTTGTAGAATGCCAACTGTAGCTAACATATGGTACTATCAACGGAGCAGTCCAAAATGACTGCCCACACAGATAACTTCGCTTTAGCTGTCTCGTTATTCAGTTTAATGATGTGGTGTTGGCTAACTCTTCTGATCTCTTCCAGCAGGAGAGAAGATGACACAGTTTTAAACTCCTGTTTCAAGAACATCCTTAAAGTAAGCAGATCACACTATCCTCTGTATCGGTTTCATGATGCTATAACTAGTTCTGGTCAGTTTTCAAACATAATTTCTCCTTGTAGCTGTTGACCCTGTATGGGTGAATATGCCATGCAGACATGATCTGCAGACAAGCTGGGCATAACACCAACTGAAGGGAGATGGAGAAACTCAAGTCTCCATTACGCAGTGGAAGGGGCAGTGACTTTACTTAGAAAAGTCATTTTTTTCTTGTTTTATACATTTTATTACTTCATTTTTGGAATTTTTAAATTAATAATTCCTAGAATTAAGGCAGAGGATGCTTAGAAATGTTGGAATTTCCAATTTATTGTACAGGAAAGTTATTGTGAGCATGACCTGGCACAGTGTAATGACAGCAGTGATAATAACAATATGGGCTTCACTTTGTGGGCTTACTCGAGACCAGAGAGCGGTTTTAGTGCTTCACTCACGCTTCCTAACAAAACCCTACAGTTACGTGCTATTACCAGCCCCATTTAACTGATGAGAGAAATGGAGGTTAAGTAAATTTTCCAAGGTTATTAAGCAGTGGATTAAGACAGACACATTTATGTATATATAAATATATATGTATGTGTAGCATATGTATTTATATAGGCTATATGTATTATGCAGGTCAGTGCCTAGTGTATAGATAGATACATGTGTCTAGTGTATAGAGAGATATACTATATATATAATACCTACATGTTTTTTATAATATGTATCTGCCCTACTTAGATGAAATTTTTATATAGCCTAACCTTAATTCAGTCTTATTTTCCTGTTTTTATTCCTTGAACTTTTTTCTGCATACTATTTGGACAGTCACCACTCTTTATGCTTTTTGTTTTTTTTAGCATTAAACTAAAACCAGCAAGTCTGTCTTATGGCACCTTAAATCCCATAGTGGTAGGCACAGCATCTCTAGAATGTAGGTTCCATTGGTAGTAGGATCCTTGTCCAGTTCATTTCTGACAGCATCTATAAGAGTGCCTGACATACAAAAAGCATTCAATATTCAATTAACATGATTTGAACAAATTAATAACCTTTATTGTCTCCAAACACCTTCCCCACCCTGCCACCACTCCAGTGCCTGGACTTACTCATTGCAGAGAGAAAAAGCATCAATTTTTTAAAAATCAGTAGAGAAAGTTTCCGTGAGAGTGATTCTGGCTAAGCCCCTCAGATTTTTCAGGATTCTTATCTGTAAGGCAGGGTTACAGCCAGCCTCACAATGCTGATTGAATCATTTGTCATTATGTAATGAATCTGAAAATGTTCTGTAAACTGAATCTTATCAATACTTGCATATGATTTTATAATCATACCGTCTGTAGCTAATTTTAGGTATTTCCTGCCAAACAACAGCATTGGCATTGTTAATACCCATCACAAACCATTAAAATATTTTTACTCTAATAAAGAAAAAGGCATAAGCAAAACATATGAAAACACAAGCAGTAAAAGAGTTGCATGATGAAAAGTGACCCCAAAGGGAAGAGGCCACAGGCAGGGTCTGCTGAAGAGCAAGACCCAGCCCCTGTTCCTGAGGATGCATGTTCAAGGACATCACCTTATCTTGAAGGGAGGAACTGGGGACATCTATCTCTGGTTCTCAGTTACAGAGCTTTCAGCAATTTGCTTCTGTGGTTATCTGTTCTCAGCTTCGGTCTTGCAGACTAAAAGTAAGGGAGTGAAAAAGAAACATCAGCAAGATTCCTGTTACGTCTAACTTTATGATGCTCAAACTTCCTAATTTCCAGCATGATTTCAACATGAATGACTGTCTTGCCTTTATTTTGTTAGGATAGTAGCTCCCAAAATGACAATCATGCATTTAAAACAGGTAGATACAAAGTCAATTTTTCTTTCCCAAGCCAGGAGGGCAGTTAAACTTATGTCCAAAAGAGAAGCAAAGCCTCTGGACATCAGCATCCCATGGGAATTTGTGCCTGCACCGCAGGCACCACAAGCCAACTATTCCCATGCCATCTGTGGAGAAGGGAAGAGTGAGAACAGTGGGAGTAGCGTTCTCCCAGTGGATGTTTTCAAGGTTTTCATTTGATTTTATGAAGTTCACAAACAATTTAACAGGAAGTACTATTTATTGGGTATCTATTTCTCAGGCACTGAACTAGCTGTATTATGTACATTTTCTTGAACATTCATGGTATTTTGGAAATGAATAAATAGGTTAGAACATGCTAAACTGATGCTAAGAGAGGTTAATACATTGGTTATAATTCACACCACAAGAAAAAGAGAGGACTGTGGTGCACACAAGTCAGTCTTGAATGACAGAATGAGGATCATTCACTCCCAGGAAGACACTGGCCAAGGTTCATTGATTCCATAGCACTATTAACTGAATGTCTGTGCCCCCTTCAGATTTATACATTGAAGCCTGAATGTCCAATGTGATGATATTTGGAGGTGGGGCTTTGGGGAGGTAATTAGGTCATGAGGGTGCAGCCCCCGTGCATGGGATTAGTGCCCTCAGAATGGAATAAAGAGATTGGAACTCTTCTCTGTGTGCCATGTGAAGACATAACCAGAGGATAGGCATCTCTGAACCAGGAAAAGAACCTTCACCAGGATGCAACCATGCTGACACCCTCTGATCACACTTCCAGCCTCCAGACCTAGGAGAAGGTCGTGTTTTTAAGCCACCCTGGTCTATGGTATTCTGTTTTCCTGGCCTGGACTAAGATGTGACATGAATGACGTTTAAACAGCATTGCCCTCTACACCAGGGGTCCCCAACCCCTGGGTCACGGACTGGGACTGGTCAATGGTCTGTTAGGAACCAGGCTGCACAGCAGAAGGTGAGCAGCTGTGAGGGAGTGTTACTGCCTCAGTTCTACCTTCTCTCAGATAAGCCAGGGCATTCGATTCTCATAGGAGCCTGGACTCTATTGTGAACTGCATAGGTGAGGGATCTAGATCATGTGCTCCTTATAAGAATCTAACTAATGCCTGATGATCTGAGGTGGAACAGTTTCATCCTGACACCATCCCCGCCTCCTCAATTCGTGAAAAAATTGTCCCTGATCAATTGTCCCTTCACCAGTCCCTGGTCCTAAAATGATTGGGGACCGCTGATCTCCATGAGCACTCCATCTTGCTGGGATGGGCCTTAGCAACATTGTAAAATACATATGAGATTCTTTTTATTAATGTGTCTCCTCTTCAAATTTTAAAAGCTTCAGAGTCCACAAATGGATGCTCCCCTGCTGACTGGTGCTTCAATTCAGTCTTTTCATGCTGCCGCATATACCCTTAAATCCTGGGAAAACAGTTCCTGATGGCTTGCACATGAGTTTAATTTAGTCTTCTCTCAGTATCTGTCTCACTGTCTCTCTCTCTAATATACACATGCACACACACACCACTTACACACTCACACATACATCTGGTCTAGCTAAGCAAAATACATGGAGTACTTAGCATATATTTACATTTGGTATAGTGTTGTGCTAATGTTATTATACTCAAAGAACTTTAGTCAGTGAGATTCAACCAATGTAGACATACATGGGAAGATAGTATGCAATCATACCTCAAGCATTCAGGTAAAATTCTTGGATATTTGGGTTATTTGTGGATTCGTCTATCACGTGGATTATTACAAGGTATGGATACAATATTTTACATTCTAATATAATTAAGCAAGAATGGGTTATGGATTTAATTGAATACTGATTTTTTGTTTGCAAGGAAAGACATTACTTACACATAGCACACATCTTTGAAGTCGAATTCTTAAATATATTTTAAAAGAATATTCACTAAAATTAATATTCTTATTAACTACTATAACACTGTACTATGTATAGAATTTTTAATTTTATTTTTAACTCTTTAATAAGGTAAATTAATCTATTACATGAGTTGTGTTAATAAATTTATTCCCTCAGGGTAACATTTAACTATGATTACAAAAAAAATAAAATTGTCTTAAAACTTACATGTGCGGTGCTGAAAAAAAGAAATCTGTCCCAGCACTTCGGGAGGCTGAGGCGGGCAGATCACAAGGTCAGGAGTTCGAGACCAGCCTGACCAACATAGTGAAACCCTGTCTCTACTAAAAATACAAAAATTAGCTGGGCCTGGTGGTGTGCACCTGTTATCCCACCTACTTGGGAATCTGAGACAGGAGACTCGCTTGAACCCTGGAGGCAGAGGTTGCAGGAGCCGAGATTGGGCCATTGCACTCCAGCTTGGGCAACAAAGTGAGACTCCGTCTT
>NW_012106997.1:1379486-1402466 GCF_000951045.1 Mandrillus leucophaeus | reverse complement strand
TGGGAAAACAGTTCCTGATGGCTTGCACATGAGTTTAATTTAGTCTTCTCTCAGTATCTGTCTCACTGTCTCTCTCTCTCTAATATACACATGCACACACACACCACTTACACACTCACACATACATCTGGTCTAGCTAAGCAAAATACATGGACTACTTAGCATATATTTACATTTGGTGTAGTTTTGTGCTAATGTTATTACACTCAAAGAACTTTAATCTAGTCAGTGAGATCCAACCAATGTAGACATACATGGGAAGATAGTATGCAATCATACCTCAAGTATTCAGGTAAAATTCTTGGATATTTGGGTTATTTGTAGATTTGTCTATCATGTGGATTATTACAAGGTATGGATACAGTATTTTAGATTCTAATATCATTAAGCAAGATTGGGTTATGGATTTAATTGAATACTGATTTTTTGTTTGCAAGGAAAGACATTACTTACACATAACACACATCTTTAAAGTCGAATACTTAAATATATTTTAAAAGAATATTCATTAAAGTTAATATTCTTATTAACTACTATAACACTGTACTATGTATCGAATTTTTAATTTCATTTTTAACTCTTTAATAAGGTAAGTTAATCTATTACGTGAGTTGTGTTAATGAATTTATTCCCTCAAGATAACATTTAACTATGATTACAAAAAAATAAAATTGACTTAAAACTTACATGTGCGGTGCTGAAAAAAAGAAATCTGTCCCAGCACTTTGGGAGGCTGAGGCAGGCAGATCACGAGGTCAGGAGTTCAAGACCAGCCTGACCAACATGGTGAAATCCTGTCTCTACTAAAAATACAAAAATTAGCTGGGCCTGGTGGTGCGCACCTGTAATCCCAGCTACTTGGGAGTCTGAGACAGGAGACTCGCTTGAACCCTGGAGGCAGAGGTTGCAGGAGCCGAGATTGGGCCATTGCACTCCAGCTTGGGCAACAGAGTGAGACTCCGTCTTAAAAAAAAAAAAATCTGGTTTAAAAATTTCTGTAATCAAGCAACAGAGTGTGTGGTAGAGAGATTTCCTGGGTTAATAATTGCACTCCTTCCAGAAACAATAATTGTACAGAAACCCTCTATTTTCTATGTTAGGACAAAATTATCTGAGTCTTAGACACTTTGAACTTGCTCTTCTGCTTTCACTATTGCTAGCCTAGCATGGAATTTGAGCCTATGGTTGACATTTATATCTGCTTAATATGTGGTTTCCACATATTAAGAGAAAGGTAGCCATATAGCAAATATTGACTTCACTGAAAAAACCCTGAACAGTTTTGTTTCTGAGAATCTCTCAGTTGCAGTGTTTAGATCCCCAAAACCATGCACGTCTGGTTCTAAGGCAAATAATTCCTATTGCTATCAGAGAGAATATTATAGGAGAGATATTAAACCCATCGTTGCTGAGTTCTCACAGTAAGGATGACAAATGAAAAGTAGAGTTGGAAGAGCTGTCTGTTTTCCTTACCTGACACGTAGCACAACATCTGTAATGGGATTAACATGATTCTTCCCATTCTGAGTCAGGAGCATGCCTGCTTTATCAGCGGGGATGTATCCCTGTACTCCACGTAATTTGTTTTCCCTGTGATAGATGTATGATCCGATTTAAGAACATCCATAGAATCAAATATGTATACTCATAGGGGAAGGGCAGGTTAAAGAACTATGGGTATAATGTTACAAAAGTAATATTTTCACTGGAGTCATATGGACAAGACAGAAAAAGCAAGTGATATAAAATAAACCTGCATTGCCCTTAATACAGAATCATGCAGCTAGGACCTGTTGGTTTTGCTTGACCCTAAGAAATGAGAGCTTGACACTTAAATTAGGACAAGCTATGATAAAACATGAATACTCTTTCTGCCAAATAGAGGATCAAATGATCTTTAGACCCCAATAACAGCATTCTCTGCTTCTCAGAGACATGTTTCTATTAACCATGAATTAAAGTTTCCTTTTAGAATATTGTTAAAATATAGTGATACCATAAAAAATAATACATACAACCTTGGTGACCAGTGTATAAGATGAAGTTAGCTCCTATACTTCGTAGCATGCCTTGGTTACCAATTCATTATTATAAAATAGACATGAGAAATGTACTAACATCTGAAATACTATCTATTCCTTAAGACTTAGCATCCATTTACTTTGTGGAGACAGGATGATAAATAATATTAATCAGCTTAACTTAAATGCCACAGGGTAAATATTTGAGGTCACATGTATTGGTGCACTATTTTTACAAATGTTGCCAGAGATAGATGAGTATATTTTACCTGCACAAAGTGTTTGTAAATTTTTTAAGCAGTGATATATGATTAATTTAAATCATTTATAACCTAAATAGAAACATTTAAAAATCTCATTAACAAGTGCTATGGTTTTCAGATACTTCTAAGAAAATTATTTTACCAGCTCCTAATAAACTGAATTTGACAGAAAAAATATCATATATCTCCTTAAAAATGTAATATAGAGCTGGGTGCAGTGGCACGCACCTGTAATCCCAGCACTTTGGGAGGTCGAGGTGGGCAGATCACAAGGTCAAGAATTTGAGACCATCCTGCCCAATACGGAGAAACCCCATCTCTACTAAAAATACAAAAATTAGCTGGGCCTGGTGGCGCATGCCTGTAGGCCCAGCTACTCAGGAGGCTAATGCAGGAGAATCATTTGAACCTGTGAGGCAGAAGTTGCAGTGAGCCGAGATCGCTTCACTGCACCTGTCTCTTATACACATCTAGATGTGTATAAGAGACAGAGATATATGTGTATATATGTATGTGTATGTATATATGTACATGTGTATATATGTATACATAATATATTGTATATGTATATAGGAGAGATATTAAATCCATCCCTTGCCTGAGTTATTGCAAAAGCCTCTGAACCTGTCTCTATGCATCCACCCATTTTCCCTGCAGGATATTCTCAACCCTGCTATGAGAAGATCATTTTAAAATGTAAAGTCAGATCCTGAACCTCATCTGCTGAAATGTCTAAGCTCTCCCTATATTATGCAAATTTTAAGTTAAAAATTTCACTATGATCTCCAAGGCTCAAAAATACACACATAAATAAAAAATATTCTGTCTGCAGTTACTTTTCTTAGTTTACCTCCTTCCCCTTTCTCTTTCGCTTGTTCTTTTATGGCCACAGTGAATGGGACAGAGCTGTTCCCACCTTCGAGTCTCACCCCCCGCAGGTGTCTGTAGATACTGACCCACTATTTCCAGAGATTTGTCCAGATACCTCTTTCTCAATGATACCTATCCTGAGTGCCCTACTTGAAATCTCACCCTGCTCTCATCTTCACTCTCCACGATATTTACCACTGTAGACTGTACAACATTTAATTTCACTTACTTTGCTTCTTGTCTATTTTAGTGAGACGAGAGATTTTTATTGGTTTTGATAACTGCTTATTCCTGGTACTCAAAACTTTCTGGCATATTTAGTGGTTGCTCAATAAATATTTGTTGAATTGAAAAAAATAACTAGTGACAAAGGCAGACACATAAACAGATATTATACAATGTAGTAACTAGCAAAAAAAAATGTATTTTTATGAATTAGTGGATGCCTCCAAGAAAGGCATTGTTTGTGACTGTGACTATGGGATATGTAGTTCACTAAGACAAGTTTACTGCCTTCCATGTCTATCATGGACATGAAATAAGTACATTTACTTTCATCAGTCATGACAGACTATGTCCCAGTGAGGAGGAGTGAAAAGCGTGCTTTGTTGCTATGCAGAATAGATCAGATAGAAGTGGAAGGCTATTGAAATGTGCATGGAGAAGATGTACCTCAAAACCATCATCAGATTAGGAATGTTGAACACTTTTGGCATAGGATTTAGTATCAGCACAAGTAGGGATAAGGAAATTATGACTAGGATACTTTGGTTGTAGCATAAAATAAACGTAAGATGAAAAAAGGGAAATCGTTTGTATATCAAATTTAGGGCCAGAATCTAAGAGTATACCTAAACGAGTAGATCATAGAAAGAGAATCAAAAGAATACTAACAATGCCAATACTTCACTCTGTTCCATAAAAACGAGATTTCTTTAATCCTCATAAATATTCACAAGAAGGTAATATTATTAAGTGAAGGGTCACTGAGTCCTTTGTCCAAGTCAGCAAATGGCAAGATTTGTTTTTCTTTTGCTAAAAGTCAGACACTTCCCTGATTCTCATTAGCAAAGACATACACTGAAAAATGTTCCATGGGTTGATGTACTGCTTGTAATGGTGCTTTAGAAAGATTAATTTAACAGGAGAGGGCAGGAGGCCATGATAAGAGGTGAGAACACAAATCAAAAGGTAATAATGTTCAACTGAGCTGCTAGAAACAACTCAAAAGAAAATGGTGGCAGGAATGGGGTTGATTGAAAAAGAAAGAATATGTTCAGTTGAAAGGAAGTTGTCAAAAGTGAAGATTTTCAGAGAGGATGTCCCTGAAAGGGTTCTATAACATCATAAATTCAAGTCCAATAATACAAACCAAAGGTATCATCTTCAGGATACAGTATAGTTTATGCATACATGTCAAGACAGTGACTGTAGGTTTAGCCCCCAAGCTGACAAATCTTAGCATCATTGATGTGTTTTTTTAAAAATTTTCCATAAATCTTGTCACTCACTTTATCAGTGCTTAAAAACAATGATTTATATGCACCTTCTTAATCTAAATTTTATTTTTGAAAAATTCCCAAGTGCCGATATTACTTCCAATTTAAATATTTGAAAATTGAAACTCTAGAAACATAAATGATTTATACAAGAAAACATTGCTTAATATTGTAGATATGAAAATGCATGTTTTTTAATTTAAAGTTGGGTTTGTTTGTTTGTTTTGTACCTAACCATGGTGCCTTAGATGATACCTAAACTTGGCAGAGTGTCTTCCCTGACTTATTCCAAATTTCAGCCTTACCACTACTTCAGCTTTACCACATGAACTTTATGTGCTGGGATTTACACACCATGGTGTTAAACAATTCCCTTGACTTGCTGATTTGATTATTACAGGGAACAAGTAAAGTATTTAGGATGCTACCTATAACATAAATATGGCAGTAATGAACTATTTAAATTTACTTTAAATATTTAAATATTCCCAAGTGTCAACGGAAATAATTTTATTATCTGCTTCTTACAAGCAACCCCTAGAAAAGTAGAATATTTCAGCTGGATAGTAGATATTTTTCTAATCATCCATGTGAGAAGACAGGCCAGACTCAACTATGACAGAATTCCCCAATGATGGACACGTAGAGTAACAACTATGGCAACAGCAACATCCAATACGCTCCCCCCTACACACACACACACACACACACACACAGACACACACACACACACACGTGTGCACTGAAAAAGATTTGTTCTGGATGCTGAAGGTGGTGGAGTATTTTGGACAATAAGGCTAACTAGCTGCTCAATAAAGGACATGAGCAAATCTGATTTTCAGAGAACTGACTTCCTGTCTTTATATTCTCCGATGTCTAGGGGAGTTAAACACAATCTGACAAGACACCGTCAGTGGGAAGTTCTGACGAAGTTGATCTAGCCTACATAAGCAGGTGACCCTTTTGCTTTTGCAGTGTGCATCTCAAGAGAAGGTTGCAGGCTGTTGCCACCTGAGAAAAAGAGCTACCTGGGAACGTGAATATTTATATAATTTCTTTATAAGCGAGTAATGATTGTCATAACCTATAAACTAATACATATATGAGAATATATACCAAAATAGAATTTTTTAAAACATGCTTCTATAGTGCCTTTTTTCTCAGCTGTGATTACAATATGAATGTGTTCCTTTAAAGTGATGGATAGAGGAATCATTTTTCACATATGTTGAGCGAAGTGAGTTTTGTACCTCTAGCAGTATTTTATTTTAATATAATCATGTCATTGCTGTGAAAAGGTATAAAGTTTGCTCTTTTTATGATTTGAGGGAAGTTGTTTTCTAAAACTCAGGCATTGTAGTGCATCTGCTATAATTACAGTTCCACAATTATAGTTTAATAAGCTGTGAAACACCTACAGATCCTACACATGGTAATTTTTGTGACAGCACGGACAGTGGGTAGACACTGTCATATGTACTTACAGGATTCAAAACTGCGGTAAGTGTTTTGATGGTTCACATTAGTAATGCTTGAGTGCACACATATCTCTTACATTTAAAAATATTTAAAACCCGATTAACAGCTACCCAACTGAATTTTCATCTTCCAGACAAATAAGTGACAGGGTATTCCTCATTTTTAAGTTCCCTGAAGCACCCTCTTCTCATGGTTTTTGAACTCCAAAGCAGAAATTCTTTTTTTTTTTTTTTGTTCAAAGTAAGAAAATCTCTTTGCTCTCTTATGGACCTAAAATTTATTGACTTATCCATTTGAATAAATACATTTGGGCAAGAAATTTGAACTCTTAAAACTCTCAGTTTCCTGTCTTGTAAAAGTATGATAATTATATCAATATTATGGGATTAGTTTAAGAATATGTGAATCAAAGAATGTAAAGCAATTAGCAAGGCAGAGTAAAGTGGCTCAGTATTATTTGTGCTCCTGATGGCATCACAGCACACCTGCTCACTGTTTCCAGTATGTCCACCTCACTTGCTTTGGCTGTTTGTTTGTTTGTTTGTTTGTTTGCTTGAGACAGAGTTTTGCTCTTTGTGCCAGGCTGGAGTGCAATGGTGTGATCTCAGCTCACTGCAACCTCTGCCTCTGGGGTTCAAGCAATTCTGCTGTCTCATCTTCCCAAGCAGCTGGGATTACAGGCGCCCACCACCAGGCCCAGCTAATTTTTGTATTTTTAGTAGAGATAAGAGTTTCACCATGTACGCCAGGCTGGTCTCGAACTCCTGACCTCAGGTGATCCACCCGTCTCAGCCTCCCAAAGTGCTGGGATTACAGGCATGAGCCACCATGTCTGTCCTTGCTTTTGCTTATCCTATTACCTTACTTATGTACAACAATATCATGTATGTGAGTCTGTGTGTTTTTTAAAAAGGTAATAATACCAGTTATTTCATAAGTATACTTTTAGCGGCTCTGTTGATTCCACCTAGAAGATAGCTCTCTAGACAACAGACAGAGAAATATAATGGTATCCACTGTGTGTATGACATAGTCCACTTCATTCACTTGCACATATATGGCTTAGCTGTTGACCAAGGCAATGGCTCAGAAAATCCATGCCATCACAGATTCTGGGTCTTTGTAAATCTAGATAAAGTACTTGAAAGAAGGCTTGGAAATTAGTGACTGAATGTTTGTGAACATGTTGGGTTTTATGCTCTCTTCACGTCCCATAGAAACAGGACAGTTTCTGTACCTGTTCGGTCTACTATTCACGGTGAGTTATTTCAAGCAGCCATGTCAGCTGAGACAAGGGCACGAAGGAAATGTCTCAGGAGTGAATGTTTTAGATTTTGTTTAGACTAAACGAGTCTGCAGATGCAAACATTTGCTTGCATCCGTCAGAAGCTCCAACACCCTCAATCTCAAAGGAAAGTCAAAATACTGCATACAAATTAGTAGAAAAAAAAGTATTAAAAAAAAATCCCTCACTAGTAGGTTTAGATAATGTCAAATTTCCTTCCATGGTGGGGAGACCTCTGTGTCCCTGCACTCTTTTTACTGACATTATCTCAGAGGTGAGGGCACAGGGGACGTGAGCTCCTAATTATTGACAGCGATTTACTGCATGGGACACGGAGTGGGAAGAAGTGGAGAGCACGCCAACCTCGGCTCCATGAGTTCGTGTAGATCACTAATAGGCAAAGTTCTCTACCCAACAGGACATTAGGGATACTCTTTTATTTGTTATATTCTCTTTCAGCCTAACAGCCATTTCTTCTTTGGAAATTTATAGAGTATGTGTTTGCTTGTTTTCAATTTAGAAAATGAAACTTTCACTTGAAGGAACTAAGATCATCTCCATATGAACTATTATAAATTACGTGAATCCATATTCATTCTCTTTCGGCTAAAAGAGAAACTCCTATGACATAAATGTTATCTCAGTTTTTCTCCAGCTTTCTGTTCCAATCCCCCAGGAAAAATGTCTCAAATACTCAAAAACCACTAGAATAGTATTGCCCTAACTTTGCATAGCCTGTGAGTGAAAATTGATATGAAATGAAATCACCAAGATAAGACTGTTGTAAATAATATGCATAGACAGGCTGGGTTTCTATGACTGAGTATGGAAAACACACTATGTATTTCAAGAGAATCGTTTCAGATGACCCATTTTCTTATCCTGTGGTTTACACTCAAGGAAACAATATTTTGAAGGTGTTTTTCATTAGAATTTTTAGCCAAAATCTCATTATAAATACTACACATGGTTATAGCTGATAAATCGCATACCTTCAAATTCTGACCTAAAATTTAAATTTTCAGAAGGGCTGCTGTATTGGTTTGCTCTGGCTGCTGTAACAAAGTACCACTGACTTGGTGGCTTAAACAACAGACATTTATTTTCCCACAGTTACAGAGGCTGCAAATATAAGATCAAGGTATTGATGGTCATATCCTCCCTGTGTCCTCACATCGTCATCTCCCTGTGAGTATTCATGCCCCAATCTCTTCTTACAAGGACACCAGTTGTATTGGATTAGGCCTCACCTATGAGACCTCATTTTATGGTAGCGACTTCTGTTTAGCCCCTGTCTGCAAACACAGTCACATTCTGAATTTACCAGGCATTAAACTTTTACATGTGAATTTTGGCAAGACAAAATTCAGCCCATAACAGCTACAAGTACACAAAATTAAAAATAAAACAAGTCTTTTGAGAGTAGCCCTTTTCTGGTACCAAGAGGACTCATTCATTACTCGACTTAGCCCCATCACCGCAGCACTGCTCCTGCTACGGCTCTGCACCTGCAGGTTTGCTGTCCAACATTACTGAAAGTCTGATTCCCTTGGCCTCATTTCCTATTTTCCATTCTGCATATTTAGGTGTGGTGTTCGTAAGAGGTTTTCTGCTTCTTCTGCTGTCTCTGAGCTGACACTTTAATGACTTGATATCTCCTTCACATTTTGAGACCAAGCTTCTCTAATCTGGTTATAGTATCATTGAAAAGAGTGAGAGACCAGAAGAATAAGAAAAGTTGATATGAGATCTTTTCCCAGATTGAGGCAAGGTCAGTCCCTGTAACGAACCTTTTCAAAGGTTTCCATATTGTGCACCTTTAAACAAGTAGCTGGATTTATAAGGCACTATTGAAAAAATGTGTGGCAGTCATTCTGATTGTTTTGATGCAAGATAACCAGGCATAGGAACGGGGTTCTCGTTGCTTTGTCTGGATAGTTAGATATTGTATAAAGAGTTTAATCAACTCTATTTCTCAGACGTACTGTAAATATTTAGATTTTACAAGTTTGAGCCATTTGATTCATAGAAGGCAATATTACCTTTTAGGTTATGTGGACCGATTTTTTGATCACACAGAAGTATGCTTTATTTTTCAAAATCTAAGTAAAGATATAATGTAATACAATGTGGTACAACTGTAACTTCCATTTCTATGGAAGTATTTATGTTAAGGTAATTGATGGTTATACCAATTCCAACATGTATCTCTTATCAAATAATTAAGTAAGAGAGGGCAGTAATGTCCTGGAAAGGCTCTGGCTTCATCATTTAAATATTGTGACTTTCTCTCTGCATGAAAAAATCTCCGTAAGAATTCTTCCATACATGCTCCAAAATTACAGATTATCTCTGAAACAACCACATTTTTTTAAATGAATTTGATCAAAGTCCCAATTCTGCCCCTTTGGGAGGGTTTGAACATGACTTTGAACACAAAATTCCCTTTATCATTTGATTTCGATTACATTTTCTAATAGCACTTTTCAGTTTAATATTCCTAAGCTATTATTATTCTCTAAGTGATCAATGTTTTATTGCTACATTTTCCCCAAAGAGAGGCAGTTGTCATATTTGTAGAAACCCAGACTGCACTCCAAATCCATAAAACTTGTTCCATAAATAACTGTTCATTGCCTGATTAAATCATATGATTTTAACTAAAGCTACTTTGCCTTGTAATTATGCTTTATTTATTCCGTTATGAAAATGAGTTCTAATTTTCTCATTGAATAGTGGAGATGTATTTCCTATGAAATGATCAGGGAACAGACTGGAATACAAGGTGATGCCTATGCGGAAGAAAAACTGCCTTTGAGAAGTCCTCAGTCAAATAATCTGCCCAGAGTTGAGCAAGAGATGATAGCATTATTCAAGTTGTTTCTTGCAGAAAAGAGAGTTGCATATTTTAAAGCTCTTGTGGTCTTCCAGTCAGTATGAGATACTTAAGTGTGTAATCCCTTGTAAAGCTGATGAACATTATAAAATTTGAAGAGTGAGGACTTATTCATATAATATTTATGCATTCATATTTGGATTTTTGAAAATCTGTAATACAACAGAGATTCTACAAATTAACCACTTAGCCTGTAAGTAGCAAATAATTAATCAATCTGAGGATTTGATGTCTTTATATATTTTGTAAATTTGACTTTCATTTGAGAATCTGTGGGATAAATTATTTTAAATATCCTCCTGGAAGTATCTGGAAAACATAAACAGGACTAAACAAAAGAATGGCTCCATAATCTAACAAAGATCATGATCTCCTCTAAGTGATCTTTTACTGATATACAACTTCTCTAAAACATCAAATTTATCAAATTGTATTCTAAATTGATATTTTCACTGAAAGTTTTGGAAGTAGGTCAAACCAAGTTGAATTCAAGGAAGAAAACTTTGAAAGATGTATAAATGGTTGTCTTAATACGATTAAAGACACAACTACAATTAACTTATCTCATCCATGACCCACTAACATGTCAAATAAGTTCCCGTTGAAATACATAAGCAATGACATACACAATGAAAATGTCAGCAAAACAATGTTCCCTGACAAGTAACCAAAACAGAAAATGTAAAACCAAAACATAGCCATATTGTCTATAGTAGCAAAGATAAAGTGTATCATTTTCTTTATTTTTGTCTGAATTAGTCAGCAGACAATAAATACCAATAAAGAAAAGCCTAGCTTATTTCTACCTAATATATGAGAGCCTAAAAGTGCTGGAAGAAAATATTTATACAGCAAATTGTGTAGCCTTGGGGAGAGACAGGCCTTGTCATGTCAGACATTAAAAGAAGAAAGCTTGCAGGAAAATAATGGAATGATTCAAGTACATGAGATTTATAAACGTTTGCATTGTGAAAAAATAACAACAATTAAAAGATACACTTAAAAATATGGATAATTGGTATGAGAGACAAATGGTGAATAAACTTAATATCTGTGGAGTTAGCATTTATAGGAAAAAAATTTTTACAGAATTTGAGAAAAGGTCATCAATGGTTAATTGAGAAAATAATTGTGTATCATTAATAGACATAAGAAAACACATTCAAAATTTCTACTCTTCCAAACCTGGGTTATGTCAGAGTGTACTACATATATGTCTAGGGAAGGTCCCATGGTCCGCCTTTGGCAATAGGCTCTTACGGCTTCCACGGCTTCAGAGTCATTGCCTGAGGTTGCTGCAAGGGTCAGTCACGAGTCCATCTAGATGGCAGATATGAAATGATCTAGATATTAAAAAATATCTTGGAACAGTAGGCTCCAGAAAAAGCATTATTGATTAAAAAAAAAACTCCCACCTTATTTTGTAGGACAATATTCCTCCACTTTTTTGATTCAGGAGTCCCACCAGTGTATTCATCTAAGTCTTGTAGTTGAAGAACCCATCTAACTTGGTCCAAGTGTTTCCCACACACGAGTGCAGGACTTTCGCTGTGTGTTGCCCCAGGGACATCCTTGGAATAAGGTGAATGCCTGTAGAGGCAAGTCTGGAAAGAGCTCCTCCAGTCACAGCAAAAGACCAAGTGAACATTGACTTACACTTCCTCGTGTACACTTCCCTAAGAGCTGTCTAGTGACAGGGGAAATCATCATCCATGTTGCCCTTCAACAGCTAAGAGTTGCTAACACTCAGCTTATGCAGTAACAGAAGGAACTTCTGCAGTATTAGTTGGGAGGAGGGGTTTTGTTTAATAGCAGTTACAGGAAGTGCCATGTGCTGAGGACATAGTACTTTATCTCATCTATGCAGGTATCAGGCATAGAGCTGGCTCCTTTCTCATTCAACATCCTCTCTCTTTTAGGAAGACATATACACCATCATGTATGTTGTGGAGATAAAACACATGATTTCCATTTCTGTTACTGTTCATTAATTAGGAATTTGTGGAACAGGTTTCTTTTTTTGCTTTTTTAGATGCTGTCTAAATATTTTAATATGATATTGTCTTCAAAAAGGCCGTGTCAGTGAGTGTGTGTGGGCACATAAATGTAGCCTAAATTGTGCACAAACCTATGTGAGTGTATTAGTTCTCACCCTGCTACGGGAATGTATAAAAGAAAGGAGAGGTTTAATTGACTCAGAGTTCCACAGGGCTGGGGAAACCTCAGGAAAGTTGCAATCGTGGCGGATGGGGAAGCAAACACATCCTTGTTAACATAGTGGCAGGAGACAGAACAGTGCGAGCTGAGCGAAGAGGGAAGCCCTTTATAAAACCATTACATCTCGTGAGAACTTACTATCATGAGAACAGCATGAGGGAAACTGCCCCCATGATTCAGCTACCTCCCACTGGTCCCTTCCACTACACATGGGGATTATGGGAACTACAATTCAAGGTGAGATTTGAGACACAGGCAAACCATATCAGTGAGCAAACAGCATTTTACCAAAACACTTCATTTCAGATACTGATGCTCTATAACTGAATGTTTATAATTTTCCACACAAAGTTATTTTAAAAAGGCCCAATTCAATATTAGCTCAAGGATATATGTGTTTCACTCTTTAGTTGAAAAGGGGGTGAAGACTAAATGCAATATCATAGGTTTAGAGAATTACATGCAAATATTTGTTGTAAAATGCCTCTATACCCTACTACTTTGAAATATAATCTCAGAACAATACTATACAAGCAACAGAAACTTTCCATAAGTCTGCCGAATATTGACAACAAATGCTTTTTTATCGCCATTTTGCAATAGGAACAAAATAAAACATAAGTCTCAAATAAATTGAGTACATATTCCTCTTTTCCTGCATTTTTGATGTTAAATCTGAAGCACATTTTTGGAAGAGACTATATTTGCTCAACCATATCACACACACATACACACACACATATATATACACATACACGTATATTCACTTTACATATCCATGCTCAATATTATATATTAATTACTATATAGAGAGTGTAAAATACAGCTTATATTATTAAATTTTGATTTAAGACCATAATTTGTAATACTTCCTGACTTTCTATTTCATTCATTTAAAAGTGGAGAATAATTCATTCAATTATTAACCTATAAAATTGCTGTGTAACCTGCAAAATTTCGCAAAAAACAAAATATTTCAAGAATTGTTGGCATGAATTTTGTAGATATTGATCAGATAAAATAGGCAATGATACTTGTTTGTATTAACTACACTTAGTTAATTATTTGGTTATGTTTTTAGAGATTTTTTTCTCTATATTTAAACTACATATAATAAAAGTAAAGGACTCTCCTGGAAAAATGGAAGTCTCTGAGTTTACTTGAAAACTCAGGCTGCAGAAAAGCTCCAAAAGTGGACATTATGAATCACTTTAGCAAAATTTCAAAACATTTTCATTAAACTTTCTATATGTTCAATATTAAGAGCAAAACAATGGGTGAACAATTACTATTTAGGGCACATTAAAATGTATACATTAGTTTAGATTAAGATAGGCTCAAGATAGGAAAGTAAAACATAAACAATTATTTTGGTCACTCATACTTTGAAGTCCCTATGTTACCTCATGGATAATATATTTTGAGAATTCCAATTTAAAATAAAACATTTGAATATCTTATTTTAATAGAAACAAAAATAGCAAATTATTGATTAAGTTGAGCCCACTTTCTTTTATTCAACAAGGATTTAAATATGTTCTGCTTATTTTATTCAGTATTTTCTTTAAAAAAAGGTTTAAGAAAATATTTAGTATCTTGGAAACAGATAATTATCTTTAATTCTTTAATTTATCTTATTATTTAATTACAACAATATTTTGCTCACAATTGTGCTTGAACAAGTTCTCTTTCCATATTCAGTTGGATATTTTGTTAATTTATAACTGATTCTTTGAACATGATAAACTCACTGGCCAGTTATAATGCAGTACTCCCTCTCTCTCTTTCTCTCTTTCTCTCTCTCTCTCTCTCTCTCTCTCTCTCTCTCGTGCACACACCGTCACTTTAAATTATATTCAATGGAGATATTCTTTCTCTGCCTCAAGGCATGTTCTAACCGATCCCATTACTTTTTTGCTGATTTTGCAAATAGACAATCTCATGGCTACTTTTATATCACAAGTGTTTTGGTTCATTAACAAAACTGTCAACTGCTCTGTAACTCACAAGACTTCATGCCTGTCTTATGGTTAAGTCTCATCTTCACAGGCAACCCATGGGGAGGAGGCCAGGCTCTCTGCTGTCTCCTCTCACCAGTACCTTCACCCTTGCTTGTAACTGCTGTCCAGGGTCAAAGCTGGCAGAGAAAGGAAAGGTAGGGACATCATCGCTCTCCTCAGAATAGATGGCTGATGGTTCTGCTTCCAGCAAAGATAGAGTAGCTCTATTGCTGCCAGCTCCTCTCTCTTAAAACTAAAATACCTGTGTATAACACAACAAACAAGCATGAAAAACTCTGAAAAGTGAGAAGAAAAGAAGGAGGACCTCTTCAGGACCTCAGGAAATGAGGAAAGATACAATGATGACCCCTTTGCATTTCCTTATTGCCTCCCTTATCTTGGACAGGACTCTACAGAGCCTGGGGCCACCAACAGGCACAAACAAAAACAGATCCAAGAAAAGTCTGTTGCCCCTAGCCAAAGAACAGGGAATAGGGTGGAGGAACAAAACAGAAACTCTTCTGGCAATACCTAACAGATTCCCATCAAAGCAGGAAAGTCACAATTTGAATTAAATAAAACAGTCAAAAGACACCAATACCAAGATGAGTTAGATGTTGGAATTATCAGATGAAGACTTGTAAACAGTCAACATAAAAATGCTTCATTAAGCTATTACTAGTGGCCATGAAACTCATGGGAAAAAAAAAAACAAAAAACAAACAAAAAAAAAACTCAGCAAAAAATAATAAATTAGAAGAAAGAAATGGAATTTATAAAACTCAAAAATAAAATTATTAAAATTAAAATTAGAAAACTTAATAGATGGTTGCTATAGCACAGTGAAGAAGACAACGGATAGAATCAGGGAATTTGAAGACAGGCAAGAGAATTCATCCAAAATAAACAACAGAAAGAAAACACAATAAAAAACAGAGTTTTCTGAACTTTGGGACAAAGCTAAAGCATTAACATTTGCGTAATGGAAGTCAAAGGGAACAAGAAAAGAAAGATAATTGGAAATGTTCTTTCAAATTATGGCTAAAAATTTTCCAAAGGAGAAAAAAGGAATAAACCTCTGGATTCAAGAACCTGACTGAACCACAAATAGTATAAAGCCAACACATCCGGCCGAGAAACATCACAGTTCAGTTGAACTTTTAAAGATAAAAGGCAAAAAAATGGCTTAAAAGTAGCTAGAGAGAAACACCAATTCAAATTTCATACTTGAAACAGTGGAGACCAGCTGGAAGTGTCACACCATTTTTCAGAAGTAAACAAGAGAGAACTGGAGCAGCTATACTACCATCAGACAAAATGAACTTTAAAACAAGGACATTTTATAATGCCAAGAGTGTCAACCCATTAATAAGATACAGCAATTATGAATATACCCAATTTACAACAAAGCCCAAAAGGCGTAAAGAGAAACTAATGCAATTTTCTGAAGGAAGAAATACAGAATTTAAAAAAAAAAAAAAATTGAATTACTTCAAACCACACTTTCATAATGGGTAGATAATTATACAGATCAATGGGGAAACAGAAAATTTTAATAACATTATAACTAACAACCACTTATTGAGCATTCTACCCAAAAATAACAGAATACACAGTCTTCTCACCTGTATATTAAATACTCTCACAGATTGGCTGTATGCTATACCATAAAACAAATCTCAATGGATTTAAGATAATTGATATTTTACAAAATATATTTTCTGACTACAACTGAATAAAATGAGAAACTAATAACAAAATTTGAAAAATCCACAAATATATGACAATTAGATAATACTATTCTAAATAGCAAACAGGACAAAGAAAAAGTTTCACAGGAAATTAGAAAATTCTTTGAGATAAATGAACATAAAGTAGTGAAGATAGAAAAGTACTATCTTCATTCAGATAAAGCAATGCTTAGAAGAAAATTTATAGCTATAAACAACAATATTATGAAAGATGGGAAGTCTTAGATCAATCACCTTAGCGTCTTCCATTAGACACTAGAAATCTAAGAGCAAACTAAACACAATTATTCAGCAAAAGGAAATAACAAAGATTAGAGCAGAAATTCATATTTTTAAGATAGTAAAACAGTAGAAGAAATCAACAAAACCAAAAATTGGGTATTTGAAAAGAGCAACAAAACTGAAAAGCCTTTATCATAACTGACCAAAAAAAAGAAGACTAATATTAAAATCAGAAATACAAGAGAGTTTTTAACACCAACCATAGAGAAAATTTAAAATGATGACTTTAAAAGTGGTAAGGATAATTGTAGGAGATGGGTCAGAGTGGTGAGAGAAACTAAAGGGAAAGGAGCAGGCCTTCTAAAAGATTGGAACGCTCTGCATAGCTTCAGGAGAGAATAAGCTGAAGGCAGCAGTTCTCTGACCCTGAGGCAGAGGGCAAGGAGTAGGTACAAGGAAGTATAGGGGAATTTATCGTAAACAGGCTTGTTTACTCATGTTTAGTGGGAGCTGATCTTTGATCATCAGAGCTAGTGACTGCTCCCTGAATAGGGGAACAATAATGTTAATTACCCACAGATTGTGTTGGCTCCAGGCTTTCGGCACTGTGTCTGTACTGAATAAAAGCAAGCAGCTCCAGCTGTTGGGGATTGCGCATTCTTCCACTGCTAAGTGCTGGGCAGTCCCCTAGCTGCTCTTATACTGCATACCTGTGTCTGAGTACTCCTTTCATCCCTCACTCAGCCAGGGTCTGTGGGATGGACCCAGCAGATAATTATATGTCAAAACTTTAGATAATCTACAAAAAAAAAAAAAAAATCTAAGAATGACATAAACTGATAAAAATGACAAGAAAAAATAGAAAATCCAAATAGGTCAATAGGTCAGCTGTCAAATTAACAATTAAATATCTTTCCAGAAAGGGAAGCCCAAACCCATATAATTTCACTAATAAATTGTACCAAATAGTTAAAGAAGATTAAATACTAATTATTTACACAATTTTCCTAACCAGATAAAAACATCACATGAAAGCTGCAGACAAACATCTATATAATGTTGTACATGTCCTCAACACGATACTAGCAAACTGATTCAAACCACATTAAAGAAAGGATTATACACCATGACCAAGTGAAATTCATCCCAGGAAGGTAAGGTTTGTTTAACATCCAAAAGCCAATTAACATAAAACACAATAGCAATAGAAAAAATTAAATAACAAAATAATCAAAACAACAAAATAAAGGGCAAAGAGCACATGATCATCTCAGTATATGACAGGAGAATTAGACCAAATCCAATGCCTCTTTATGATCAAAACAACCTGGTAGAGAATCTATAAAAAGCCTTCAACTAACATCATACTTAATGATGAAAGACTATATTTATTCCAATGTCACGAAAAATACAATATGCCCACTCTCACCTCTTCTTTTTAGCATTGAACTGGAGGTTTCAGTCAGGGTGCCAGGAAAGGAAAACAAAATAAAAGGCATCCACATGGTAAAGAAAGACACGAAATGACCTGTATTCACAGGTAACAGGATCTTATATATATAGAAAGTACATGCACCTTTAGTCCCAGCTACTCAGCAGACTGAGGCAGGAGAATCACTTGAACCCAGGAGGCAGAGGTTGCAGTGAGTCGAGATAGTGTCATTACACCCAGCCTGGGTGTCTCAGGGAGACACCATCTTAAAAAAAAAAAAAAAAAAAAAAAAGTAATTTATAAGGTAGAGGAACACAAGATACTATCATAGCAAAAAAAAAAAAAAAAAAAAAAAAAAAAAATCCACATATGAAATTAACAATTCCATTCAAAATAGCATCAAAAACAATAAATTATTTTGGAGTGAATTTACAAAAGAAATCCAAGACTTTACCCTGAAAACTACAAAACATTGTTGAATTAAAGAAAACCTAAATTAATGGAAAGATAGCCAATATTCATAGATTAGAAAATATAATGTTTTTGGCAGTATTCAGGTAAATAATCTACTGGTTAAATAGAATATCTAAGTTTTTGTTACTCTCTTTGCAGAAATTGACAAGCTGTTCCCAAAATTAATATGGAAATTCAGGGGACCTGAAATGTCACAATTTTGAAAAAAACACACTGTTCCAGGACACTTTTCAATTTCAAAAGTGAGCACAAAGCTCATAATTTAGAAATGTTCAGTTAAAGATAAAAATAGAGAAAAAAATTATGAAATAAGAATAAAATAATTTGGAAAAAAAAATGTGACACTGGTATAAATGTGGATGTTTAGCTAATTGAAATAGAATTGAGAATCTAAAAATAAACTTACATATTTATGGACAGCTGATTTTCAACGAGTAAGCCAAGATTATTTTTTCTCCCTTCAATGGTCTTGGTACACTGGTGGGATCTTTTGCTAAAATCTGGGCTCAGCAAGGTCTTGCAGGAGGCAAGGAGCAAAGGCCCCATTGAGAAGAAGCCTCAGAGAAGCCTGACTAAAGTGTGGTCAAAGAGAGAGTTCAATCAAATTCAATCATTACAATTATTAAATTATTCAAATTATTCAAGTATTTCAATTACTGAGTGACTAAATAAGTAGATTCTATTAGGCTGCAAAGCATTTACAAATTTTTTTGATTTAAGTCATACAGTAGATTCTACTTTTGCTTTGTAATATTGTGAGAGTATTTTTCTCTTTATGCATGCAAACATATGCAGCGTAAGAGATTTTACAGGCACATGAAGATTTCACTGAGATAAATTTATAAAATTTCTCTTCCCTATTGTAGTTAGGAGGTTTCTCAATTTTCACTCCCCTTTGCATCTTGTCAACTTGGCCTATGAGAGTTATATCAGACTTTGTTATTCTTTGTATTGCACAAATGGTCAAGTGATATCTTTGTCTTATTTCTTACAACTGGATGTGAAACTACTATTATCTCAGAAATAATTTTTAAACAACAGCAACAATAATTGCACATTGTATTCAACACATTTAAGGTGATTAAATGTGATTGCAGGATTATGGTACTATAATGCCAACAACAATTTTAATCAACTTTTGGAACCTGTGGTGGAGTCAGGACACTGTTTTCATTTTATGTTTGATCTTTGTGGCAAGTAACATGTATTTTTGTCTCAAGTTCATATTCTATTTTGCATTTTTATTCTTCCTATGCCTGATCTAAGAAAAGTTTTAAGCAGCACAAAATAAAAGGCAATTGCATAATGAAAAAACAATACAGAAACAGAAAACAGATCAATGGTTGGCAAGGGTAAGGGGAGGGGCTCCATGAGGAATTTTGGGGTGCCGCAATTGTTCCTGTCCTTTCTTTGGTGTTACTGACGTAATTCTATGCATTTGTAACATTTCATAGAACTGTGTGCCAAAAACATGATTTTCGTGTATATAAATGACAAAATTTTCTTAAAACATTGAAAAGATATAATACAAATCCAGAAAAACAATCCCCCAAAATGAGCATATTATAAATCTAGGATAATTCTATTGAGTTTTGTTTTAAGGAATTGTGTACAAGGTACATATGGAATCGAAGTCAGCATGTTTTCACACTACAGAACCCCGTGATTGAAGTCAAGGTCAAAAATGCTGTCATCGGTCATGGAAAGTTTTCCAAATTCTCCTATATTATAATTTATAAAATAATCTGATTAAATTGCTTAGCATATGATTATATGAAGTCATGTAATTGTGGGTACATGAGAAATGTTTTTCTGTATCAACAAAGGATTTTAAAATATAAATGACAAATCACACGTTCAGGAATAACAACTTCCCTCTCCGACGACCATACATTATTTTGTTAAATTGAATTAAAACTTTGAGGAAATATATTTATGTCCTTGAAATTAAGCGGAATGACTATAAATCATTTAGCAAAGGTGTTTTCCTGTAACTAAAGTCCTTCTCTGAGCGAATATGAGCAAGACCTTTCCTACACGCCAGCCAAGGCCCGAGTGAAAACATTCACTTGGGCAAGGGCCCTTCCGTGGTCCTCTTCAGCCCTGGGATTTTCAATTATAATCAGAGCCAAACTGTAACACAAGTAGTAGGTACCTGCCTGGCTGCTGGCTATCTCTAGCAGAAAATATTTAAACACTTATCTTAAACAAGCGAAGCCCTCCTCACAGTAGAAATATTCAGCAGGACTTCTGCAGTAATTAATCAAAACTTTGCCCAAGAATAAAGTCCCTATATTAGCTATTCATCTTCTCTCACACTTTAGAAATGTCTTTCTATAACAAAAAGTAGGAGTTTATGGCTCATTTTTGCACATTTTTTAAATTGAAATAAAACTCATTTATTTTTAAGGTAATTTTCACTTGATATGCTGATATTAGAAGAAATACATGTCCATTATAATGAATTTAGAGTATACAAAGAATAATAAAAACACCTTAAATATTCTTAATCCCTTTGATACAGAGATAATGTCTCTTAACATTTCTGGATTTTAATTTAATAAAACGTTGTAACTTGCAATTATGATTTAAAAATTTATTGTGAATATTTTCCCTTGTCAGTGTATGTTCTTGTAAAAGGCAGTTCTAATAAGATTGTAGATGCTAGAGCTTATAGCCAGGGTTAAAATCTTGCTACTTCTATTTATTAGCTTCATCCATGGCCAACTTACTTAACCTCTGCAGGTTAACCTCACTTGCCAGGTCTGTAAAACAAGGATAAGTATCATAAACTCTCCAAAACCAATTTGACTAGCGTAAGTCTTGGTTTTTCTGGTAACTAATGTTAGCTGCCAGATTGTGGTAGACATGAGTGATCTAATACCCAAGATTTCAATTTTTGGTTAAAGTAAAAGCAAATCTCAGTCTGAGTGCATTTGCACAGTGTATACAGGTGTGTACTATTGCCAAGTAGACAAAAACAATTCATATAACCTGATGCATACATATTGCAAAGGGCCAACTCTGTCTTTTCATGTGCTACAACCACAGTCTTGCACAAAAGATAATGGAAATACTATCCACAATACTCCAGGTTCTGTTTTCCTTGGATTCAGCATCAGTGAAGCAGAAATCCTCTTACCTGTTATCTACATAGGTCCTGTAATGCTGAATTTTATGTATCAACTTGACTTGGCCACTCTGACCAGATATTTGGTCAAACATTTTTCTGGATGTTTCTCTGAAAATGTTTTTGAATGAAATTAACATTTAAATACACTTTGAGTAAAGCAAATTACCCCCCAGTGTGTAAGTGGGCTTCACCCAATCAGCTGAAGTCCTGGCTAGAACCAAGACTGACTATCCCTGAGCCAGGAGACATTCTGCCAGCAGGTGGCCTCTGGACTCTGACAACAACTCTTCCCTGGTTCTCCAGCCTTCAGGTCTATCCTGCTGGTTTTGGATTTGCTAAGCCTCCACAACTGAGGAAGCTAATTTCTTAATAAATCTCTCTATCTGTCTCTCCCACTTTATCTATCTATTTTTCTACCTACCTACCTACCTACGTAACATCTATATCTGGTTGATGATTGTTTCCCTGGAGAACCCTGACTAATACGGACCCCAGACTGAAGGGAAAGACAGATATTAGGCCTTACTATCGTACTAGTTTCTTATACACTACTTATGTAATGGTGAGAAACATTTTTGCCAATTCTCATATCTGGAGTATCATAAAGTTACTACTGAGATTACCAATTCAAGTATTCATCAGGCTGATAGCCACAAAAATTCTACTTCTGACGGTCAGCTCAATAACTAGTAAATCCTCTGGTGTTGACCAAGATAAGGAAAGCTCAGCACCTTGTGACAACCACACCTTGATAGTAATTTTCATCATTTTCGTGGTCATTTCCAGCACTTTCAATCAAGACTTCTGGTGTGGATAGAGAACTGAGACCTAGGAGTATGGTTTAGTTTAATGAAAATTTATTATCATGTCCATATAAAGTTTTAAAGGTAGTTTACAGAAAAATAAATAATGATAGCACATCCTGTACAACATTATTAAGAGGATGAATGAGTTAGGAGATAAAATCCTTAGGTCAGGGTCTGGCATGTAGGAAGCAGTTAGTCAATATTCGCACTGATTGCATTTCTCAACTACATGGACATGTCATCAGTTATTTAAACAACGAACTTCCCATATAAGAAAATATTCTTAACAAAAAGCATTAAGGATGATGAGAATATAAGGGTATGTTCTCTATTAGCATTTGGTAATTTAGATTTTAAAATCATAAGGGATATATGTGATTATCGGTGGAGTGCTTCTCTTTTTAAGAAGAAAAGAGAATCATTCCACAGAATGGCATTCAACCACAAGATGTAGGATCAGGAGGCATTGACTGCTTTTCTACACTAGTTTGCATTTTTACTACTTTTTTGTGATTACGCTTTATCTTTTTCTTTTTTTTTTTATTATACTTTAAGTTCTAGGGTACATGTGCACAACATGCAGGTTTGTTACATATGTATACATGTGCCATGTTGGTGTGCTGCACCCATCA
>NW_012106997.1:1326892-1375156 GCF_000951045.1 Mandrillus leucophaeus | reverse complement strand
GTTTGGCTGGATATGAAATTCTGGGTTGAAAATTCTTTTCTTTAAGAATGTTGAATATTGGCCCCCACTCTCTTCTGGCTCGTAGAGTTTCTGCCGAGAGATCTGCTGTTAGTCTGATAGGCTTCCTTCTGTGGGTAACCCAACCTTTCTCTCCGCCTGCCCTTAACATTTTTTCCTTCATTTCAACTTTGGTGAATCTGACAATTACGTGTCTTGGAGTTGCTCTTCTCGAGGAGTATCTTTGTGGCGTTCTCTGTATTTCCTGGATTTGGATGTTGGCTTGCCTTACTAGGTTGGGGAAGTTCTCCTGGATGATATCCTGAAAAGTGTTTTCCAACTTGATTCCATTTTCCCCTCACTTTCAGGCACACCAATCAGACATAGATTTGGTCTTTTCACAGAATCCCATATTTCTTGGAGGCTTTGTTTATTTCTTTTTCCTCTTTTTTCTCTAGACTTCTCTTCTTGCTTTGTTTCATTCATTTGATCTTCAATGACTGATACTCTTTCTTCCAGTTGTTTGAGTCCGTTACTGAAGCTTGTGCATTTGTCACATATTTCTTGTGTCATGGTTTTTATCACTGTCAGTTTGTTTATGGCCTTCTCTGCATTGATTATTCTAGTTATCCATTCTTCCATTCTTTTTTCAAGATTTTTAGTTTCTTTGAGCTGGTTACGTAGTTCCTCCTTTAGCTCTGAGAAGTTTGATCGACTGAAGCCTTCTTCTCTCAACTCCTCAAAGTCATTCTCCGTCCAGCTTTGATCCGTTGCTGGTGATGAGCTGCGTTCATTTGGAGGGGGATATGTGCTCTGATTTTTTGAATTTCCAGCTTTTCTGCCCTGCTTTTTTCCCATCTTTGTGGTTTTATCTGCCTTTGGTCTTTGATGATGGTGATGAACTGATGAGGTTTTGGTGTGGATGTCCTTTCTGTTTGTTAGTTTTCCTTCTAACAGTCAGGACCCTCAGCTATAGGTCTGTTGGAATTTGCTTGAGGTCCCCTCCAGACCCTGTTTGCCTGGGTATCAGCAGCAGAGGCTGCAGAAGATAGAATATTGCTGAACAGCGAGTGTTGCTGTTTGATTCTTGCTTTGGAAGCTTCCTCTCAGGGGTGTACCCTGCTATGTGAGGTGTGAGGTGTCGGTCTGCACCTAGTGGGGAATGTCTCCCGGTTAGGCTGCTCAAGGGGTCAGGGACCCACTTGAGGAGACAATCTGACCATTCTCAGATCTCAACCTCTGTGCTGGGAGATCCACTGCTCTCTTCAAAGCTGTCAGACAGGGGCATTTACCTCTGCTGAGGTTTCTGCTGCTTTTTGTTTAACTATGCCCTGTCCCCAGAGATGGAGTCTACAGAGACAGGCAGGCCCCCTTGAGCTGTGGTGGGATCCACCCAGTTCGAGCTTCCAGGCAACTTTGTTTACCTACTTAAGCCTCAGCAATGGCGGACACCCCTCCCCCAGCCTCGCTATTGCCTTGCAGTTTGATCTCAGACTGCTGTGCTAGCAACAAGGGAGGTTCCATGGGCATGGGACCCTCCTGTCCAGGTGTGGGATATAATCTCCTGGTGTGCCGTTTGCTAAGACCCTTGGTAAAGCACAGTATTAGGGTGGGAGTTACCCGATTTTCCAGGTGTTGTGTGTCTCAGTTTCCCTTGACTAGGAAAAGGGATTCCCTTCCCCCTTGCACTTCCCAGGTGAGGCAATGCCTCGCCCTGCTTCAGTTCTCACTGGTCAGGCTGCACCAGCTGACCAGCACCGATTGTCCGGCACTCCCCGGTGAGATGAACCTGGTACCTCAGTTGAAAATGCAGAAATCACTTGTCCTCTGTGTTGCTCTCACTGGAGCTGGAGGTTGGAGCTGCTCCTATTTGGCCATCTTGCTGTGGTCATCTGATTACTCTTTCTCTTAAATAAATCATAGCATTCCATTTAACTGGGATACTTTTAAATTCAGAATATGTAACTCATGTGGAATGCTGTGAGGACTAAGAAATCAATTTTGACAGTTTGGGGAAACCTCAGAGGGAATATATTGCATTAAAAATACATGTTCCATTAATTAAATTAATTCGTGTTCCAATGTCACAGAATTACCTTTCAAAAATATAAAAATGTTAATAGTATTCTTTTTCTTAGACTTGAACTTCTTACTTTAAATTAAATTTGGCCTAAAGCTGCCATCATACATAGTAAACTGCATCTTTAATACATAAACAACATTCAACCTAATATAAGAATATATTCTTATAACAAGCAGCTGAGTCTCAGCCAATTACAGCAGCTGAGCTTCTGCCAATCACAGGCTGCGAACTGATCAGGCCTTGTCCATATGAAGTCACTGCCTCACCACAACATGGCCTAATCAGGCAAGTGCTGAGTCATAATCAATCAAGCCTTTCTGCATCACACTTTTTTTTGTCTATAAATACTTCCTGCCCATGTGACTGGGTGGAGCTGTCTGAAGCTCTCCTGGTTCTGAGTGCTGCCTGACTTATGAATCATTCTTTGCTCAGATAAATTTTGCTAAATTTAATTTGTCTAAAGTTTCCAGTTAACAGGCTTTAGGACTTATATTTTACTTCTTTGATTTTCATATGTGGAAAATTTCCCATATGTAGAACATTTTTCCATTTTTTCTGCCATAATGGGGGATATTAAGAATTCAGAAACACCACTTTCAGAGAATTTGGCCTCACAATCTATAACTACCTGTGCAAATCTGCTTTCTCAGATGCCTGTAGGATGTCTGATAGAACCCTGCCCCAGAATCAGTAATGCCATCGAGAACTGCCTAGGGTCCTCCTGCTCCAACTCTTTCTGTTTAAGATGCCTGACTGCAAAATGGAATGGGTCATTGAACCTCTTCAATCTGTCATTCTCAACAGAGCTATTTGTTGCCACATACTGGATAACAGAATTGGCAGAGATACCATGTTAAACCTAAATCCTTAGATAATCAGAGACCCTCTGTTTCACCCTGCTAAAAATTTCACTGATACTCCAAGTGCGATCGTGCAATGATTTGATAATGGAGACTAAGACGAATATCACTAGTGCTTCCCTGCTTGTGACCCTAACACACAAGGCATCCCACAGAAAACTGGTTTTCGTGCCCCTTTAGATTTATTTTTTTCTGTGAAGAATTTAATGTTCAACCATGTACATGGGCAATTCTGTATTTTCATAAATGGGAAATAACTAAACTATGTCTACACCTTTTAATTTGCACTATAGAATAAAAGAGAATTTTCTGGCAGACATAACTCAAACTATATGGGTGTCTTTTGATAGAATGCTTCTCCTTGGCTCCTTTACATAAATATAAAGGAGAATAGAAATCATTCTCAAACATTATGTACTATAACAGAGTGTACTTCAAAGGCTATAGTTGCTCAGCAAACTTTTTCACATTCTCTTGCAGACGTTGTTTTAGAAAAAGTGATTGCTTTGGTCTCTTTTTTGGCTCAATAGAGGAAGTGCATGCAATAGCTCACCTCTGGCTACACTGGGAGAAATATGTCTGATATAGTAGAAACTCAGTTGTGAGAAATCTGGATCATTGTTAATATATTTGGATCGTATATTAATCTGATCCTGAAAACCTTGCTGCTTAATCCAGATTATATTATTATAATCTAGATCTTTGTTAATATATTTGATTCTAACTGTTTTGATTCCTGAGGACTCCTGATAAGGAGTATATTTTAGTTTCTTAATAGTATACTCCTAATAGTCATCATAATAGTCTCCTGGTGTCCCTATCCTCTCAGAATCTTAAACACTCATACATGGCCATCTGTTATACATCAAATGGTTTTGCTAAGGTCACAGTAATGAAAACATAGCAAGAACATACAGGGATTGGATTAGCAATGTATTATAAAGAATAGGCTTAGACGATTATGAAACCTGGCAAGTCCCAAGCTCTACAGGGTGAGCTGGCAAGCTGGAGACCCAGGAGAGCTGGAGGTGTTGTTGCAGTCTGTGTCCCAAGGTTTAAGAACCAGGAGAGCCAATGGTGAAATTATTGGCTGAAGGCCCAAAGACTCATCCCTGGAAGATTCAAAGTTTCTGTTTGAATCTAATGTTAGGAAGAAAGTTGATGTCCAGTTCTAAGACTGTCAGCCAAGAAGAATTCTCTCTTCGTGGGAGATGGTCAAACTTTTCGCTCTATTCAGTTCTTCAAATGATTGGATGAGGCCCACCCACATTCAAGACAATCTGCTCTACGTAATCTACCTATTTAAATGTTAATCTCACCTCAAATGCCCTTACAGAAATATCCAGAAAAATATTTTGACTAAATATCTGGGCACTTGGTGACCCAATCAACTTGACATAAAATTAGCCATCACAGACACTTACTTACCAACATAAATTTCAGAGTTGACATTTATTTATTATTTCTCATGGCCTGCATGTGCAACTGTCATTAAAAGAAGGTCTGTAGGTTACTGGAGAGATTTTGCAGTTCATACAAGTAGAGATTCAAAAATGCTTGGAAACTCATCTGTTCCCCTTTCCACCTCACCACCATGATCTTTAGTCAATGTCATGTTTATGTGATAATATGAAAACTCAGATCTCTTTCTTTGAGTTGTGCCACACTTTCAGGTAGAATTTACAGTCCAGAGTTCACCAGTGGGAGATGGTTCAGACAGAGACTTTGGCAAAAACTGCATATTTTCTTGGCTGCTTCTGTTCCCTGGCCACTCTTGCTAGTTTGTCCTGTGAGCACTTTCTTATGAAACGTTCTTGAAAGTATTGTTTCTTGAATAAGGAAGATGTGGGTGGTTAACCTTATGGAACTTCTATGCAAGGGAAAATAGCATCTTCTGTCTGCTCCTAGCCTAATCTGAGTTTGTGAATATTATTCCGGGTAATTTTGGCAGATACTTGTATCACCTTGAGGAATCTTAACTCAGTAAGTAAATATTTCCTACTAATTCATCAGTAAACTAAATTCCCATATTAAACTTTTTTTCCATCCTATATTTCTGGTGTTAATTGAGGACAAGGAGAAGATATTTTTAATTTGAAATTTTCATTTTTTTCTTAGAGACCTTAATGTAGCAGTTGCTCAGCCTGTGGAACTGTTAGCCTATGCTGTACTGCACAAACTCATTAGCACCCAGAAACCATGCGCTCTGACAGGCTGATGTTCCCCAAATAAACTAGAGAACCACTAAATAGAGATCACCTCTGCCTTACTCTCTCTTCGTTTCTGGCACACTGGAAGTACAAAGTGAATGCCTGTGCATAATCATATTTAAAATAGGTGACATTACCAATTACAGTGTTCTAAATGTCACACAGTTCTTTTCACTCCTCCCCAGCTCCACACTTTAGACACCTGCTCTCAAAATGTTCTTGTCCTCATAACAATGTGGAAAATAGCTGAGAATCTAGAATGTTAAGAGGTACAAGGGACATTAAAATTTATCCAATTTTACACCTCATTTCACAGTTTGTTGCAGGCATGGGAAAATAAGCCACTGATGGAATTAGATGTCTAACTTTAGTCTTGTGTAAATTATGGAAATTACAGTTTTGCTATATAAAATGTGTTGTCACAGGCTCACATACATATAGGAAAATAAAAGTTTCCATGTGACCTTGTCTTGACTTATCAGTCTTTGGATTTAGCTGAGAGTTTAAGGACCAGACTTATTCCTCCAAAGTTAATATCCAGAGTAAGTCTTAAAGTGGTATGTGGCACAAACTGGTATGGAAGAAGTTCAAGGAATAAATCATGGGAAGAATGTGCACTAGGAGTGAAGAAGGCATAAGTAGCAGAGTTTTCAGGAGAGACCGGAACCTGATCATGGGTCCATTTCTACACAGAGTAGAACTTCCATTATTAAGTGGAAAGTGGAGATTGTTGACAGCTATGCAGAAAGGAAACAGCATGATCACATTCGTGTTTTAGATCCCATTCATTTCTCACATGTTCTGAGAACTTACAAAGTTCAATGAATTTGAGGTATATAACACAGATTAGCATGAAATTTCAGAGGCAGAAGATGTTATTTCCAGTTGGCAGAAACCAGGAAAGAATCGTGGATTATTAAAAGATTCTTATAATGGGCCTTGTAGATGAAAGGACAAAATTTTGAAATAGCAATTCGAGTAAAGACAGATCTTCTCTGGCTGGCTTGTGGTGTTGAAGAGAAGTGAAGATTCTTGTAAGATGAGTTGATGGCAGGTTTCCTGGCAGCCTACTATATAAACAAACAAGCAAACAAAAATATATGTAATCCTTGAACAATTACAATGGAAAGCAGCTATATTATAATAGTAAATTTATAAGAGACAAGGTCTCATGTATTGCAGCAACAGCTTTTATTTAATGTCATACTTTGTTTTCCTCACTCTATATAATAAATAAGTAAAAACCAAGGTTAATCTCTTCATCCTTTTTGATCTATCATGTAAATATAGGCTGCATTGTTCAATTTTCTCTGTAAAAAATACTAAAGTAAAACCATTCTTCCAAGTCTTGACTTCCTGCAAGCCCAATTCGTCTGAAAAGATACCCTAATTTTACCTCAAAAATCAGATCGGCTAAAAGCCTGTTAACCACTCTTGGACTCCTTTCAGTCACTGATGGAGTAAGGTTCTTTTCCATATTCTCTCCTCAAGAAACAAGCAGGACATACTATTGATTACTGGTATAATTCCTTAAAAGCACAATGTCATTTTTACCTTTAAATCCCAGCTCCTAGCAGATTCGCATAATAAATAAATTAAAGTTAATTCTTAATAAATATACTTGTTAATTGTGGGTAGAGATACTAAACATTAACTGAGTTTTAATATTTTACAGTTTACTATGGCTTGGCTATTTTTCCTTATGACTGTGACAACTTCCAGGGCTCTATGCTACATTTAATATTATAGTATATAGTTATATACTGAGGATATCATTACACACTGTGCATCATTTCAAATCATGTAGTATTTTACTCTACAGAAGCAAATCTATTAGAACTCCATCAAATAATAAAAACTAAGGAATAAAATCATATCAGCAGAAACAAAGAAATTATTCTTTCTTCAAATGAGGCCTGAATCACATTCTGAGTTTTTTGATAACCAAGAAAGCACATCACACAGACACACACACACACACACACACAAAATTTGATCACTTTGGGGACTTTCATCTAATCAAAGAAGAAAATTTGGTGCATTAGATAAGACAATTTTTTTCCCATCGTTGAGTTAAAAGCACTTTCAATAATTCTTAAAATAGGACGTACTTGGATAATTGTGCTTTGTACATGAACATGATCTTTAATTAAGTTTCCTATTAAGTGGGATTGATTATTCAGGGCATATTTTCGTATTTTTATCTGTCTCAGCTTTCTGGATACAATGCCAACCATGGCATATGTAGATTTCTCTTAATAGATCTATAATGGAGCTTTAGTATAAACTCTAAATAGTTTTGTTTTCCATTCTAATTGTGAATTAGAATGTCCAAATCACTTTGTATTTTTAATTGATCTTTTTTAAATTTTAGCCTCTGATCTGTGGAGCTTATAAACTACAATGATATTTTGAAATGGGATGAGGTTTATTTCTTGAATAATATAAAAAAATTGTTAGTTTTAGGAAAATTAAAAATGACTCAAGACAATTTATTGACAAAAGCAAAATTGAAATTATTATATTTATGGTTTTGTTTTGTTTACAAGTCTAGAATATTTTATTGCATTGTCAATACATAACATAGACAAATATGCTAATGAATAATAAGTTTAATACCTTGTACCATTAGTTAGCTAAGTCATTTCCTCTTCCTAAATATCAGATTTAGTAATAAATGGCTAATATGTGAACTTTATGTTACAAAATATTAATAGCTAATGTCATTTCTAAATGAGAAGTAAATACAAGAACTTATGGAGAAAAAAGGTAAGTAGAAAATGAATTTTAATATTCATATGAACTTCAGTTATCAAATTTACAATTAAAGAACACATGCTGTAAATTAATATAATATATGTTTTATTGAATAACCTTTGAAAGAGATCTTAATGTTGGTGATATATAGAATTGATTGGACAAAATATTTTTGTTTCCTCTTTTACATTAAGCACTTACTTTGCTGAGAAGAATTTCCTATCTGTACATTGTACACTGTAAAATTAATTGGTAAACATTTTCACTTGATGAATGATGAACAGCACAGATTGGTGATTAAGAGCATGAACTCTTGAACCAGGCTGCGTACAGCCACATGTTGTTCTGCTACTTATAAGCTACAGGGCCACCATGGGAGTTTTGTTTTAGCTCACTGCCATCTCAGATTCAAACTCATGAAATTTTGTGAAGAGAGTACATTGAAGAAAATATGTAGTCTTTAAATACTTATATTAGTAAAGCTAGAACACTAATATTAATGATTTAATCATCCAACTTTGAAAGATAAAAAATAATTTACTTAATCCCAAAAAGTAAAGACATGAAAATGTATAAACTAAAATTAATAATATTGATAATAATCATGTAACGGAGGGGATCAACAAAGTAAATGTATGTTATTTTATTTTTGAAAATACAAATAGCAGTGAAAAGTCTGTAGAAAACTTCCCAAAAAAAGAAGAGAGAAAGAAGGAACAAATTAACACATAATATAGAATGAAAAAAGAGGATAGAAATATAAATAATGTGGATATTAAAAATGATTATTAGATGTTATGAACAACTCTGGGTTAAATTCTAATCTTATTTACTAAAAATAACTTAAGAAAGAAATGCTGAATCAACTAGTAACCATGGAAGGCATTGAATTTTTAAAATTAATTGAAAATCTTCCCAGAAAGAAGTCACCAGATCATACAGTTCTTTAAGTAAGTTCCAAAAACTTTGAAGAAATAAATTCCTCCTAATAAAAAATTGCAGAATATACAGATGCTCTTCAGCTTACCGTGGGGTTACTTCTCGATAAACACATAATAAATTAAAAATATCATAAGTAGAAAGAGCATTTGATCCACCTTGCCTGCTGACTATCACAGCTTGGCCTAGTCTGCCTTGAATCGCTCAGAACACTCACAGTAGTGCACAGTACCCTGGAGAGCATCAGGCATCCGGGCTTCTGACCATATGGCTGACTAAGCTGTGGCTCACTTTGTGAGAGTGTTAGCCTTTGGCTTATCACTAGCCACCAACAATATCAAAATTCAAAGTACAATTTCTAATTAACGCCTTTAAACCATCTTAAAGTCCAAAAATGGTAAGTCCAGGACCATCTGTACTTAAATAAACACAAAATACAACCAACTTAAGTCACAATCTAAATAGCAAAACCACAGGTATTATTTTTTTAAATGGATAATTATAGAAAAAATCCTAAAAGAAATATCACCAAATAAATTCCAGATTAATACAGTTTGTCAGATTTTAAAGTTTAGAAAATAATTTCTAAATATTATGTTAATCATTTAAAATACAGTATAGTTTTCTACATAGAAGAAAAGAATTATTCAGTACTATGCCATTTAAATTCATGATGTCAATTTTGAGCAAAATAGGAACGAAGAAAAATACTTTAACCTGATAATGGACATTTACAGTATAGTTTGTAGTAAGCACCATATTTACTGATGAGGGTTAATGCATTCCTTTTAAGATCTGGAAATTACAAATATGACTGCCCTTATCCTTTTGATTAAGCACCGCAATAGCACTCCAGCTATACAGTAAGAGAAGGGGGAAAAAAAACCAGTGTAAGGATTGAGAAATTGTTACCACAACACCAGTCTAGGTCCTGCTGCTCACCTCTCAGAAAGCCAATCACTAAGACAACAAGCATTACTGGAGAAAAATGCTTTCATCTGTTGCTACATTCAAGTGGATAGGAGATCAGTCTCAAATCCACCTCGCTGACCAACTAAAATTGGGGGTTTATATAGCAAGGAAGAAATGTAACTACATGTAGGTAAAGAGGAATTAGGGAGTGGTAAAGTAATCACGAGGGATTAGGGGTCTGTCTTCTGGTCTGGATGTGATGATCTGGGGAGTTTCAGTTCTTTGATACGGTCTGGGAGCCTTACGGTCAGCTTCCTGAGGAAGGAATTCAGGTAAGAAAAATGTAGGTTTCAGGCTTTAAGACTGGGAAGGTCAAATTATATGCTTCAATAAACAACAAACAAAATTCTATGGGACAATTGGATCAGCCTCAAAACAACAAACAAAACAATTGCTTTAAATAGCTCAACTATTGTTTTCATATATTCTCAAAATAATTATTAGTAACTAATGTATTTTACTCCATTGCTCATTAATTTTAAAAAAATTCTGGAGCACCTTTTACAATGGCAAGCACACAGCAAACAAAGTAGAATAGCCACGCTTATAAGGACTATATTATTTATAGACTTAAATAATAAAGCCACTTAAATTTTATATTAGAAGATAATAAATATAGTGGAGAAAACCACACAAAACATCAATAACAAACAAGACAACAGAGTAGGGTAATGCGATCATGAATGTCATAGACTGAGGTAGGGATTTTAAATAGGAAAAAAACCCAATGAATAACAACATTCAAACAAATCTGTGAACAAAGTGAGGGAAATAGAAATGAAGTGGTCTGGGGAAATGATGTGCCAAGCAAAAACAAAAGAACTAAAAGACCCTGAGCCAAACTGGATCAAACCCCCATCATGATGAAGAACAGTGAAAGAGGAGGAAGGGGGAGAGAATAGTATGTGATGAAGAATTCCCCAGGGCCATACATGTGCAGCCTTCTAGATGATAGGAACTTGGCATTCATTCAGAGTGAAATAGGGGACATGTGAAAATTTGGACTAGGTAAAATGACACAATCTAACATCGCAGTAAAAGAAACAAGCTCACCATGGAAACTGGAAGAAAAGTCAAAAAAAAAAAAACTTCATAATGTTGGTGTGAGGTAATGGTAGCTTAGAACAGGGAACAACATAGAGTTTGTGATAGATTTTGAAACTAGAACCAATAGAATTTCTTGATACATTAGGTGTGGCAGTGATGCACAGGGAGATTCAATATTTTAAAATATAAAATTTTCCAAAATTAATTGATACATTCAAAATAATTCCAATTAAAATAACAAGAGACCTTTTGGGAGACTGGAAATTACAAGCTGCTTCTGGATAATGTAGAACTAAAAGCCTAGAAGGAAAAACTTAGTCCTGAAGCAGAAGCACAAGGTGAGTGAAGGGGGTGTGTTACAATGCAATGAGAATCATAACAGTTCTAGAAATGCAGTGTTCCTGGCTGAGTGATAGCAAAGTCATTGGAATAGAAACGTGAGCCTCAAAGAGACCAGTGAAAATTAGTTAATAATGAAGCTAGCATTGCATGTTAGGAGAAAGCAAGAATAATTAATGAATAATGGTAGAACAATTGGTTCTCAATATTGAAAATGAATTAAAACAATTCCATCATGTGCGATATAAAAAATAAATTTACAGTGCATTAGAGACTTATAGGTAAGAAGAAAAGCTATAAATATTTTAAAAATGTCATTTGACCTTAGTATGAGAGATTTATTAACTAAAACTTGAAGAATATAAATCATTGAGAAGATTGATAAACTCAGCACCATAAAATCAAGTACTACTGCTCATTAAAAGATACCATTATGAAAATGAAAAAATAATATGCAAACATGGAGACTATAAATATAAAGCAGAAAAAATCAGTATCCAAAATATGTACATAGCATTTACAAAACATTAAGAAGCAAATACTCCAAAAGAAATAAAAATAATTAGGCATTTTACTGAAAACAAAACATAAGTGACTTTACTAGTCACTGAAACGTTGGTTAACTTTTGTGAGTCTTATAGAAGAATATGAATATTACATTATCATATGATAGAGAGTATAAATCTTATTCACTACTGGTAAGAATGTAAATAATAACCACTTTGAGAAGCTTTTAGGCATTTCCATAAAGTTCAGAGGCATGTATCTTGCCACTCAGTAAATTAGCTCTTAATATGCCTTAGAACTGGGTTTCTAAATAGTGGTTCCAGTGACATTTTGGGCTGGAGAATTCTTTGCTGGGGTAGAGACTGTTTTGTATATTGAAGGATGTTTAGCAGTGTTCCTCCTCTCCACCAACTAGATGCCAGCCACATTCTCCAGACAGGACAATCTGGAATGCCTACACACATTGCCAAATGTCCCTGGATGGATAAACTTGCCCCAACGTAAGGAGAAACCTCTGTAGAGAAGTTTCTGGAGAGAAACTTCAAAATGTTTAAGATGTAAAGACAAAATTGTTTCTCGCAACAACACTACTTGTAACACCAAAAACCTAGAATTAAACCAAGTGTCTATTACAGCACAGGTAATTATGGTATTTTCATACTATGTGTAAAACTATGCAAAAGTACAAATGAGTGACATCCAGCGACACTCCTCATGTTGCTACATTTCAGGAAGAATATTAACTGAAGAAAGGCAGTCACAGAGTAATATAATTAATATGATTCAATATGTACACATTATAAAAACATACACAATTAGGCCAGGCCCGGTGGCTCAAGCCTGTAATCCCAGCACTTTGGGAGGCCGAGACAGGTGGGTCACGAGATCAGGAGATCGAGACCATCCTGGCTAACACGGTGAAACCCTGTCTCTACTAAAAAATACAAAAAACTAGCCAGGCGAGGTGGCGGGCGCCTGTAGTCCCAGCTACTCGGGAGGCTGAGGCAGGAGAATGGCGTGAACCCGGGAGGCGGAGCTTGCAGTGAGCTGAGATCCGGCCATTGCACTCCAGCCTGGGCAACAGAGCGAGACTCTGTCTCAAAAAAAAAAAAAAAAAAAAAAAAAAATACACAATTAGAAAATATATTCAAAAATTTTTAAATGTACGGAAAAATAAAAAGAAACCCCAAGCAACTATGGACAAAATTAAGGTAATAAAGACAATTCAAGAATAAGGTTTATTATTTTTGAGGAAGACTAAGCAGGGCTGGGAGAGACAAAGATGATGGCCTTGGTAATTTTCTTAGGCTGGGCTAGGGAGGGGAAGATACTGCTGTACATTTTGTCATTTTCTGCATACCAGTGGTTCTAAACTGGGCAAAATTTATTCCCCCAAATAAACACTTGGAAATGTCTAAAACCATCTCGGGTCATCACAACTAGGTATAGGGGAGTGCTATTGGCAGCTAGTGGAAAGAGGCTAGGGAATGCACCAATCACACACAATGCAAAATGTCAGTAATGTTGAGGCTGAGAGATTCTCTCTTAGACTTTACAAATATGTTGTACTGTGCTGAAACTAATCATATTTAATAAAAATACATATTACACAATATATTATGAAACAAATACTGGTTTATTTAAAATCCTATAGAAGTAAAAAAAATCCAAAGTGAGATTTTTCTGGCCCTCTGATTTCAGGAAGATATGTAAGAGAAATTTTTATATAAGTATTGTTCCATATAAGTTTGCATCTTTAATTGTAGAGGACATCACACAAGAAAATTTCTACCAGTAGCAAACGTACCATAGAGCCCCAAAAGATACCACAACAAGCCATTGGGTACCTCCCCCCATGACAAACATAAATGTATAAATTATTTTGATGCCTGTCTTTCCTCTGTTAGAATTTAAGATCCATAAGGACAGGCACCACAGATACTCTATTCACCACTGAGTTTTTTAGCATTTAACATAGTTTCTTGCACTATCAGGAACTTGCAAATATTTATTGATAAATGAATGAATGAATAAAAGTCAACCTGCAAGCTCTGCATTGGGAAAAATTTCAAAAAATACATCAAATGCAGCCTAGGAAAAACTGGTGAGTGACGAGAAGTTTGTTTATGGAAACTGAAACATGCCTTTAATTTGGGGTTTCAGAAAGCTTTTGAATAACAGATGTTCACCACATTTGCTCATTCATCCACTTTTTCAGGTAACAAGCATTTTCTGAGCCCCTGCTCTATGCTAAGTACCCTCATGAACACTGGAAATGGGTTGTCACATGAAATAGCCTATATTTGGTCAGTTGACAACTGGCTGGGATTGGTATATTGCTGAAGGTAAACTTCCCTTTGTGAAAATTAGAAAGTACCATGCCATTATGTTCTTTTTGCTGAAATTAATGAGCTGTTTCTCCTGATTTTTCTCCGGAAAGTAAGAGTATGGTATTTCTGAAATATCGTAAGTACTTTTTTTCTACTTGAATATAAGTGGAGACATACAGAAGGTGGAGCAGTTAGAACATCCATTTAGTCTCCATGGAGGACTCCATTAGCCAAGGAACTCTCCGCTGGTAGCTTGAAAGAATTTCATTCTATGTATATAAATCTAAACGGTGCACCTCAAGGGAAGTTCATACCGACTGTAAATAAAATCCAATTGTGTGTCATGCTGCAAATTAATCCCCAACAATCTGAGATCGTGCGGTACACTAAGATGTTTCACTAGGACTTTTCTTGCATTAAAGACAGTGAAAAAAATATGAAAAATTATAGTCAATTGTGCCACATCTATATACAAATGATCAAAAACTAAGACTGTTTGTGAGAGCTCTCTGCTTCAGATGGAAAACAGCAGAAACCCTCTTTTGGGTAACAACAAAAAAAGGATATGCTACGATAATCAAAATCTATATGAAGTAAATATACTTGAGGATCCCAAACATGCCAAAGTAATCAAATTACAACTAAAATCATTTCTGCGACTTTTACAGTGGTCTAGGAAAATACTTTTATTTTACTTTTTAGAAATCCTAGTGAAAGAAATTTTTAAAATTCATGTGATATTATTAAATGCTTTGGAAAGTTGGGATTATTATTTATTATTTCATTTGGAGAAAGCTATTAATGCTAATGATGTATGTTGAGGCTAAATAAATCATTTTGTGACAGCAAAAGTGCAATTTCCTAGAGTGAAAGATTTACAATTTGATCACAATTTCTATTTTTTGACATGAAGAGACTTTTCTTTATTTCTGGGCTTTTAGAAACTGTGACCCTATGATCTTTCAACCTTGGGGGACACTTGAAATGAAAGCACAAAAGTGGTTTCTTATTGAACCTAGTCAAATCATCCAAGTGTCCTGATGGGCCTCCCAAGATCCTCGAAATGGATTTGTCAGTGGTAGAATCTATTAGCAGAAGTCACTCTGGATCCCCAGTGAAATGAGGCTATTGTTGCTCAAATACATTTATTTCCTAATAGAAAATTTAACATGTACCTTTAGTAGTAACACAGCACATATAAGCCTTTATTTAATGTTTTTATGTAAATGTTACACGTCAATTTATCTTTGAAAATATCAGGCTATGATCTATATCTAGAATTGCTTATGTATTTCTTCCAAAATGGAAAGTTAAAATTCCAGGAAATGAAATAGAATTAAAAAGGGAATGTTACAATTTTAAGACGAGAAAAGAAACCACTATTGGGAATTATGGACTCTTTCATTTAAGAAATGTGAAGTGCTTCATCTTGGCCACCATGCCTCTTGCTGTTCTCACTGCTGAGCCAAGCATTCTGTGAGCCAGGAGCCAGCATAGTCACCTGTGCAGCACCCTTCATGCTCTTGTGCAGGGAGGCCTGCCAGCAGCCCTCTGGGCTTCATCTCAGAACTATTAGAATGTAATTAGGGAAATCATTAGACCTCAGTTGAGAGCCAAGTTGTGACTTCAGATGCTTGTCAAATACTGATTCCTCTGGGATAGAACTGCTCCCTGAATCATCAGGCCACCTCCAGACTTCAGGCATAACCCTTAAAGAGCTAGCCCTCTAGCAGGCAGGCTTTTGAAAATGCCTTACATAAATGTTGTCAGATGAGGTATTTTAAAATTAAGTCATTTTAGAGGGGAAATGACAGACTCTGCCTCTATTAAATGTTTGGAGAAATGTCCTTATTCAGGACTGAATATATCGCCTCCAGTTTACAGGACCAGCCCATTAACTGCTAGCAAGGAGGCAAGCTGGCCATGGTGCTTCCACCACATCCATTTATATAATAACAATAATAACAACAACAACAATAGTAATGATGACTATATCTTATGTACAGCTTGCTATATGAGAGTCATTGTACTCTGAGGCTATCAACTCATTTATTCTTCTCAGGTCTGTGAAGCAATATTATTGTCCCTAATCAACTATGTGTGACCTTGAAGAGGTTGAACCATCTTCAAAAGATTTTACATTGCACAATATGTTAGCTGATATTCACATTCAAGTGTGAATTATATCTAACATTCTATCCATGAGCACAGCATTTTATTGTACTTCCTTTGCAGTTCTCATCCTTGAGAGCTTCTCTTATCCTTCCTCAGAATCTCTTATGCACAGAGATCCACCAGGATTCTCCCCCTCCTCATCCTTCCCTGCACACCCAACATCATTTCCCCCCAGAGCAGAAATGTCATGTCTTTAGGCCGGTTACACCTTGGACATTTCTGACTCTTTTGTATTCTAGAAGATCATGTGTGAGCTCCTATGCCTCACTTGTGAACAAACCAAGGAGATGTCTCCTTGAAATCCTTTATAGTTAAAAAATTCATCACCCTTCTAAACTTTCTTTAGAACTCAGAAGACTATAAACACAATTTATGAAAACTCTGTCATCAAGCTGCTTCCCATTCCTACACCTTTATGTGATGGATCCTCCCTGCCATCTGTGTAATCATGTTTGACACTTGGTGATGAATCTTTCAGCACTCTCCACCACTCTTTACTCAATTTCAACTATGGAATCACACCCTATCATTTGTAATTTACATTAGACTTTATTTCTTTTCTGGGGTTTTGTGATTGGTAGCATTTTCTAGCTCAATGTTTATAATAAATAGGAAAGCTGTGATTCAAGATGCGTGAGAATGATATTTTTTGACCTTCTTGATTTCATTTTCTTTGGAGCATACGAATCACATAGGAATGATATTTCAAGATGCAAGACATTTATTCATGTCAGAGTAAGTTAACTAAATTGTATGCAATGCATTGGATCATGCTGGAGACAAAACAGCTGCTGCCACCCGCCCACATATTCATGGCCTTTCCTATATCAAATCATTTCTTTTCCATTTAGACCAAGATGTGAAGGAAACAAGAGGGAAAATAAAATGTTGCTTTACATGCTTTAGACAACATTGGAAATCTATTTTCTAATTTTCGTGTTATTATTATGCGTGTTATCTTGTGACATTTTAGAGATTCCTTTAAATAATAATAACAGGATTTATGAACACTACTATATTCTTGGATGGACTTAAGCACTTCACATATATTACCTGGTTTAAGTTTTGAAATAAACCCTTGAAATGTTTACTTTCATCAGTGAAACACAAAAGAGATTAAATCCCTTGCCCAAGGTTACACAGCTAGTAATTATTAGAGACAACTCAAATACTTCAGGAATCCAAATTTAAAGCCTCAACTTGTAACCTATGGTATTTAGATATTATAAGAGTGATTTGAAATTATCTTGATCTAGTACAACATAGAAGCTTGTGACAAGACCTAAATATTTATAAAATTATTAAACCATTTACTTACTTATTTTTAACTTCTCTGTCTCCCTACTGGAATAAAAGGAACAATAGATCATGGATATGTCCATCTTACACCCTCTTCTATTCCCAGTACTTAAAATAGTGCCATACACATAGTGTGGGCTTGATTAATATTTGTGGACTGAATGAATGAGCAAATGAAAGAGACATATTTCAAATTCAGGAAGGTGTCTATGAGGCTGATCATCCTCAGTCAATTTCAGTAACAGGCTCTGTTGAAATGAAAGATCCAGAACAGACAAGACAACTTTCGTCAAGGGTGAAATGTTTATATTTCATTTTTGTATGCAAAAAACTTGAAATACTTTAGAAAATTAGGAGACATCTCCCTGCTCATTCTATAAATGTTGATTCATATCCATCTGATGTTGGATGGGGGAGCATTTCATAGCAAACCTGATATAAATTTGTCTGAAAAAAATATTCAGGAGCTCCTTTTTATCTTTGAAATTAAATATATATATATATGAATCTTTTTTATTAAGTTTGCCTGAAAATATTTCTTATTTTTTAAAGCCAGTTTCTTTATTCAATTTTGCAAAGTATTCTTTAAATATATTTGATTATACTTCTTTTTCTTTCATAACATATACTATTTTAAAAGTTTTTACATTATAAATATTGATTCTCTTTTCTACTTTACTAACATATCTGAATTTCTGCTAGAGTAATTTTTTGTATTGCTGCTTTGTTCTTTTTCTTTCTTCTAAATGTCTGATAAGTCATTTAATTCTAAAAAATTAAAAACAAATTTCAAATAAGACAAATAATTCAACCATACTTACATAAAAACCAAAAGCATCAAAACAATAAGGAAAATACATTAGCAATATAGACTAAAATGACATAAAAATAGTAAAAACTACATGAGTACAATGATAAAGTACATCAATTATTATAAAGTAAGCTTGAGAAAAATGCAATTTTTTTTAGAATTAAAATAACAAAAACCCCTGAGTTTCTTTTTCTAGATAAAAATCATCACTAACATTTTGAAGTATTTTCTCATCTGTCTCTCACTCTCTCTCTCTCTCTTCACATCATATATAATTTTGAACCTGCAATAGAGATAAATCTGGTTCCTGCATTATTTGACATTATGAAATGAGGTATTCTTCAAAATCTCTAAAAATTATTTGAGAGCTGAATCTTAGTGGTGTTTCCTATGCTAATGTGTGAATGTATCATTTTGCATAGCCTGGCTTCTCTTGTTAGATATTTATGTAGCTTTGCAGTGTACTATTATAAATGATGATAGATATCCTTGATGTAATTTTGACATAGAGTTTTCCTCAGGATAAATTTTGATAAGTTATATTGCCAAGTCAATAAGTATACAGGTATTTTATGCTTTTGATTCATATAGCCAAATTTTCTCAAAGGAAGTCATGACAACAATTTCAAAGCCTTGTAAATGACTAAATCACAGTACTCTAAATTATGCTGTGTTATTCTGTCTATAACGGTCTCCAATACTGCTGCAGTCTGAATGTTTGTGTCCACCCAGCACTCATATGTTGAAATCCTAATCCGTAAGGTGACTATAGTAAAAGCTAAGGCCTTTGGAAGTTATGATTGAGATCAGTGCCCTTATAAGAGGCCCTTGAGGGCAGGCTAGTCCCTTTGCCATGTGAGGACACAGTGAGAAGACATCCATATATGAAGGAAGTGGGCTGTCACCAGAACCATGCTGATCGTGGACATTCCAGACTCTACGATAGTAAGAAATAAACTTCTGTTGTTTATAAGCTACCCAGCTTAGTATATGTTGTTATACAACACAGGTAGACTGAGGCAAATACTTAGGTCTCATTAGAAATAAGCTGACCCTACTCAGCCAGAGTCTATGCGGGGCAGCTTCCATTAACTTGTGCTGTTCAGCATAGGTTAAAACATACTGAACATAGTCATCCTATCTTCCATCCATCACACACTCATCCCCAGCTCTTCTTCTCTGAAATGGTAGGTGTTTGTAAGAGATCTTGCCAGTGTCTTCCGCACTTAATTTTATTTCCAATAAAAACCTCAGATATGCCTTGCTTGTTTTGTCCTTGGTTAAGCACTCAAAAAACCTCTAGGGTACAAGCTGGAGAGAAGAAGAGAGTCCAAGTGATGGGCTGCTTGTGAGTCTGTTCACACACTTTGCCTTTACTCCTTAACTTCTACTTTCTCATTACTCCTATTCCGAAAACAGTCTACATAAAATATAAAATTCAACCAAGAACCTGTTTGTTTGCCAAAAATTTAATGCTTTTCGAAAAAATACCTTACTTATTATCAAGCCAACAAACAAACCATAAGAAATCAAAATTAATATTTCACAACCACGTTTACCATACACCCTTAGCTGCTTTATTTGTGAAGCTTCTCATAATTATTGTTTAATGATGTATTTGATTTCTCCTGATCCTGTGACATCTATAATTATTTCCAGGCCCACTATCAGAGTACTGGTATAGCAGTCTCTTCAGTACAGTTTTATATAAAAATGAATAACTTTATTACATCCCCAGAAATATTTCAGTAATAGATTTATTTATTTATTTATTTATTTATTTATTTATTTATTTATGGGTTTTGTTTGATTTTCTTTCAAAGACATCACCTTCTTCCCATTATTATTACTCAGGAACCTAAATATCTATTTAATATGCAAAAGTTATTGCTATTACAAGTGTATTTGTTACTATCCTATAACAAAAATCCCCTTGAGTGTAGCAATGCCGTATATACACAGAAGTCCAGGTGAGAAGCAATTAACCCTTGAGGTAATATTGGAAATGGAGGGGAAAATGAAATCAAGATGCAAGATCCAACATGATTTAACACATAAGCAGGCATATGAAAATAGGAGGAATGAGTCAAGAAAACATCAATGTTAACAGAATTAGAGAAGTGAGAAGAAAGGGATGGTTATGCAAGTCATGTAATGACTATGTTGCAGACATGATGAGTTAAGGAAACTGGAGAATATATGGTTATAAATTTAAACAGAAAATAGAAAATATGACACTGGTCAGAAAAGCTATAAAAGCTATAAAGATGAAGATTTAATGATAAGCTTATGAATTAATAACAAAAACAGATTTTTTTGTGGGTACACAGGAGATGATATATCCAACTGGTACTACCAACGCTGTAGTGGGCTGTGGAAGGAGAGGGTGGAGAAGATTTAGTTAGGCAGTGGAGAAAGCGATGGAAGTTGTTGTTATTTACATTAGGAAAAACATGAAAACTGAAAATAATGAATATTTAGTTTGACAGTGTGCAGAGCATCCTTAACAGAAATAAATGAGGTATATAAGGAGTTGCATAGAAAGTAAACGAGTATGCTAAAATTAATTTCTAATATAAATAGTAGATTGATAGATGTTAGTAAAAATAAAATAAACAAAAACAAATTTAAGATGGCAAAGAAAATGACAAACTGAGAAAATGGTTTGGATAAAGAAGGAGTGGTGTTTCCTATTTTGTTTTCTTTTAAATAGAGAAAATTGGATATGTCTGAAAAAAAACAGTTAATGAGAATATTAGTGAGATAAAATTACTCTAAAAGAAAATGATTAACAGAATCATAGAGGAGGCAAGAATCACTGAGTTTTCTCATCACAGGATAAACATAGTCTATACCAATTTAGCAAGTTGATATGATTTGCATCTGTGTCTCCACCCAAATCTCATGTTCAATTGTAACCCCCTGTATTGGAGGTGGGGCCTGGTGGGAGGTGATTGGATCATGGGGGTGGATCCTTCATAAATGGTTTAGTGCCATCCCTTTGGTGGTGTTCTCATGGTAGAGTTCTCACAAGATCTGATTGTTTACAAGTGTGTGGCATCCCCCACCTCCTTATCTTCCTCCTGCTCTGGCAATGTAAGATGTACCTGCTTCCCCCTTCACCTTCCACATTGATTGTAGGCTTCCTGAGGCCTCTTCACAGGTGAAGCAGATGCTGCCATGTTTCCTGTACAACCTACAGCATTACCAGCCAATTAAACATCTTTTCTTTATAAATTACACACTGTCAGCTATTTCTTAGTAGAAGGGCAAGAGTGGAATCTACTGAAAATTTGTACAAAGAAGTAGGGTATTGCTAGAAAGATACCTGAAAATGTGGATGCAGCTTTGGAATTCGGAACAGGCAGATATTGGAAGAATGTGGAGGGCTCATAAGAAAACAGGAAAATGAGGGAAAATTTGGAACTTCCTAGAGACTTGTTGAATGGTTATGACCAAATGCCAATAGTAAAAGACTAGGCTGAGGAGATCTCAGATGGAGATGGGGAACTAATTGGGAATTGGAATAAAGGTCACTTTTGCTATGCATTAGCAAAGTGGTTGGAGGTATTGTGCCTCTGCCCTAGGAATCTGTGGAAGTTTCAACTTCAGAATGATAATTTAGGTATCTGGTAGAAGAATTTTCTAAGGACAAAGCTTTCAAGATTTGACTTGGCTACTTCTAACAATCTGTGCTCATACTCATGAACAAAAAAAATGATATAAAAGTGTAGCTTATATTTAAAAGGGAAGTAGAACATAAAGTTTGAAAAATTAGCAGCCTGGCTATGTGGTAGAAAAGAAAAGACAATATTCAGGGTGGGAATTCAGGCAGGCTGCACATATGTGCGTATGTGAAAAGGAGCCAACTACCTCAAAGGCATTTCAGAGACCTTTATGGCAGCCTCTCCCATCACAGGCATGGAGGGATAGGAGGGAAGAATGGTTTTATGGGAGGAGCCCAGAGCCCTGCTGGCCTGCACAGCCTTGGGGAACTTTGCCTCACATCCCTGCTGCTCTAGCTCCAGTCATGGCTCAAAGAGACCCAGGTAGGGTCACTGCTTCAGAAACTGCAAACTGTAAGCTTTGGCAGTTTCCATATGGTGTTAAGCCTGTGGGTTTATAGTGTGAAATAGTTGAGACTTGGGAGCCTCTACCTAGATTTCAGAGGATATGTGGAAAAGATTCAATGTCCCAGAAGAAGCCTGCTGCAGGAATGGAGCCCTCTTGGAAAACCTCTACTAGGGCAGTGCTGAAGGAAAATATGGGCTGGATCCTGCACACAGAGTTCCCACTGAGGTACCACCTAGTGGTGTCATGAGAAGAAGGCCACTGTTCCCCAAACCCTGGAATGGTAGAGCCACTGGCAGCTCACACCCTGCACGTGGAAAGGCCACAGGCATTCAATACCAGCCCATGAGAGTAACCACTGGTACTGACCCCTACAAAGCCACAGGAGAAGAGCTGTCCAAGACCTTGGAAGACCACTTCTTGCACCAGTGTGCCCTGGATATGAGGAATGAAGTCAAAGGAGATTATTTTGAAGTGCTAAGAATTAACGACCACCCTACTGGGTTTTTGATGTGCATGGGGCCTGAATCCCCCTTCTTTTGGCCAGTTTCTCCTTTTTGGAATGGGAGTATTTACTAAATGCCTATACTCCCATTGTATCCTGGTAGGAACTAACTTGCTTTTTGATTTTACAGGCTCATAGGTGGAAGGGATTAGCCTTGTCTCAGATGACACCTTGGACTTTGGACTTTTTAGTTAATGCTAGAATAAGTTAAGATTTTGGGAACTGTTGAGAAGGGATGATTGCATTTTGCAGTGTGAGTACATGAGATTTTAGAGGGGCCAGGGAAAGAATGATATGGTTTGGATGTGTGTCCCTACCCAAATCTCATGTTAAATTGTAATACTCAGTGTTGAAGGTAGAACCTGGTTTGGGGGTGGGATGATTGGATCATGGGGATGAATCCTTCATGAATGTTTAAGCACCATCCCTTTGGTGCTGTTCTTGTGATACAGTTCCCATTAGGTCTGGTTGTTTGAAAGTGTGTGGCACTACGCTTTCTCTCTCTTCCCCCGGTTCTGGCCTTGCGATGTGCCTACTTCCCCCTTCATCCTGTGCCATGATTGTAGGTTTCCTGTGGCCTCCCCAGAAGCTGGGCAGATAGTGCCATGCTTCCTGTACAGCCTAAAGAATCATGAGCCAATTAAACCTATTTCCCTTATAAATTGCTTACTCTCAGGTATTTCTTTATAGTAGTGCCAGAAAGGACTAATACAGCAAGGGCACGAGGTCAAGGCCTGGTAAAAGGAGGGAAAATTGCTGCCACTACTGTGAAGGCAAGATGAAGGAAAGATAGTCATGTTAAGTTTAATGGTTACAATAAAAGTTACATGACTTTTTAAGTTACAGAGGCATGTGTAAGACAATGTTATTATGTTGGTAGCCCTTTAAAATAGCTATTTAAATTTTTTTTTTTCTTAATTTGTTTTCAAAAACGTGAGACAACATATTATAATGTGTCTCAGTGTAGACCTCTTTATGTCCAAGCTAACTGGGAACCTTTGGGCTTCTTAAATTTGGATGTCTGTTTTCTTCCCAAGATTTAGGAGGTTTTCTGTCATTATTTCTTTATTTTTGCATTTTTTTCCTTTTTTATTTCAATAGGCTTTTTAAGAACAGGTGGTGTTTGTTACATGAATAAGTTATTTAGTGGTGATTTCTGAGATATCAGTGTATCTATCACCTGAGCAGTGTACACTATACTCAATATGCCATCTTTAAATAAGCATTCTTTACCTTTCACTCTCTTTCTCCTTCTTCTGTAAGTCCTCCAATGTGTAGATCAGTTTGATTAATGGTGTCCTATAAACCTCGTGGGTATTCTTTCCTTTTTTATTTATTTTTTATTTTTTATCCTCTAGATAATTTCAAATAATTTGTCTTCAGGTTCACTGATTTCATCTTGATCAGGTATGATGTAACTCTACTGCATTTTTTATTTTAGTCATTGTATTCTTTAGGTTCAGAAATTTTTATGATGTCTATTTCTTTGTTGAACTTCTCTTGTTCATTTATTATTTTCCTGATTTCATTGATTTGTCTATTTGTGTTTTGTTGTATCTTATGAACATTTTAAAAATAATTCTATTGAGTTATTTATTAGACAATTTATATATTCTATATATAGATCTATATATTCAGTTACTGGAAGTTTATTTTGGCCATTTGATTGCACCATGCTTTTCTGTTGTTTTGTGTTTCTTGTAACCTTGTATTACTCTCTACACATTTGAAGAAGCAATCACCTTTCCAAACTTTAGTCTGGCTTTGGTAGGAAAAGACCCTTATTGATGGGTATGTGTGAGGGCAAAGACTGTCTGGTGTGTATAGTGGAACTGAGTCTGCTAACGTGCAGGGATGCTGGTTCCAGGATGCATGATGGTGCCTGATCCAGATGGCCTAAGTGTGAAAAATTGCTTGTCCAAGGAGGTATGTTGATATTGAATCTGGTGGATGCATGGTAGCTCTGGCTCCAGGGAGGTGCTGCAGCATGGGCTCTGAGCAACTCCAGCAGCTGGAGTTTGTTTTGGCAAAGACTGGAGGCATCCTTGTTGGCAAAGCTTGTGTGGGTTTGTGGTGGCAGCAAAGGCTGATGTAGTTCCTGGTAGCAAATGCTGCTGCTGTCTTCCTACTCTCCTTTTCCCCCCACAGGATAATTGTGGCTTAGGGGATTCTTTCTGGCACTGAGGTTTGCCAGCTTGGGGAATGCAGCCATGCAGATAAAATGCTTCTCACCCTTTTCCACACAGCCATTTTTGTTTTATTGTGCTTCACTGAGCTGCTACACCATCTTAATTGTACTTTGGAGCTCCCTCAGAGCTATATTTTATCCATGGATAATTGCTAAATATTTTTGTCTGTGTGCATGGGAGGAATTTGGGACCTGCTATTTTGCCATGTTGCTGATATCACTCCCTAAACTCTCGAACTTAATGTTTTTATTCCCACTTGATCCCGCAATCTCAAGATACAATCTCAAAACTACTTCCCCTGCCCCTGCCAATACTTATTAGATATGTCCTGAAGCTTCTGCATAATATAGGCCCCTTCGTCTTTGGCAAACCTAGAACATCCATTCCATGGTCTGACTTCACACTAGTCATTATTCTGCATGTTGGATGGAAATGTATAGACCTCAGGGGCTTGTGAGTTGTAACAAGGCAGGGTCCATCTACTTCTAAGTCAAGGAAACTGCACTAGCCATTGATAGAGAGGAGCAGATGGATCCCTCAAGCCCAGAGAGTTCAGCAAAATCTGAAGATTCAGTATTTCTCAAGTGTGTCATTCCAGATATTCTATCACAAGTCTCAGTGTTCCACTGCCTCCCAATCATGGTCCTGACAGTAGTATAGCAGACCATCTGGTTTTGAGAATGCTAATTTCTCTAGAGCATCACAAACATTAAATTACCTCCTGGATTTCTTCTTTATTTTCTTCTGAATGTTGCAGAAAGTTTTTTATATCCTCTTAAAAACTCACTGGCTTTCACATTTATTTTTTAGTTCGTGATTAATCAGCCTCAACTTTTCACAGTTGTTTTTTCCTGTATTTCCATAGCCCCAAAGAAATACCAATTTAATAGTCCTTATAATCACTACAACCCAGAACCTTTGAAATGCATGAGTCATGAGTGCATTTCCCTCCAACTTCATTCCATGTGAATTCACCACAGTGAACTTCTGCAACATGCCAAGGGCTATCTGCTCCCACCAGTAATGGGGTTGTCACTGTGAATTATCTGGTTTGTGATACAGCTCCAATATTCCATGTAAGTGTTTGTTTCCTAAAACCACTTTTACTATAAAGTCGAATTGCCACAAACAGACACCAATAGAGAGATTTGAGTGCAGATGTTTGTTGAGAATTTTGAAAAACATGTCCAAAAGTAAGTAAAGAGAACTGGCTTTGTTAGAAGTGGAAGTTGGGCTTTGATGTAGTTGCAACAGAAGCCTCAGTCAACTGCATGTAGGATTTTAAGAATGTGATAACCCTTATTATTTGTCCTCTTGAGACAAGGGAACTGGGATCTTTTATTCCCACAGATATCAGTTATTAGAGTTCAGCTGCCTCCAGCAAGGGTGTCACAACTTTGACTGAGGCAGCTATCTTTGACCAGATACATTTTGGGGAAGGAACTCAGCTACAAGCCATTGGTAGCTAATACTCCCAGAAGAAATAAATATTTCAGTCCTGTTCTGATAATACAGCACAGTATCTGTTAATTAACTACCTGCACCCTAACAAATTCAAAGTGCATTCCTACTCCATGCTTTTCTTAAAATTATTATAAATCCATGCTACATGAAAGTTTGTATTTGTTTTGCCACCACAAAAAAAAAAATTTACCTTTAACTCATGACTGAATTTACAGAAACATTCAGTAAAATGTCAGATATTTTGTATTTTGTAGAGTGAACTTCCATTCTACAAATTTGGTGAAAAATGGAACCCATTACTATTGGAATTCACTTTACCGATTTTCTATTTGAAACATCAATTGGAACTAGTATAAAACAGGTAGCACTGATTGTTTTTGGAGTTTTTATTTGCTAATAGTGCCTTTGCATTAAAATACTCACCTGCATTTTAGTTAAACATTAAAATGAGTAAAATTATTTTGGGAAAATATTTGATCTCAATAAAATGTCATTCTTCATAGTGCTGTGTAAAGGCCCTCTCTGCAAATGCTGAGCTTAATTCATTATCATTACATCCAAAATAATTTCTGATATTCAGTAGATACTAATGATTCTTATACAGATTTCTTTTTTAACTGATTGTATGTATCAACAATCTTTGTGCAAATACTACTTTTATTGGAAAATTTCTGTAGAAAATTAAAATGTGGAACTCAACTATTAATTAAATGTTAGCTTTCTTTTTATTTGATTTATTGTCACTGAAATACTTGATTACAAAATAAAAGAACATTATCAAATAAGAAAATGAAAAGTTACAAATTTATATGATACAATAAATGGCAAAATCCCTGTAGCAAGAGCTTCCAGTCTACTCTATAGGTGTGATAGCCTCTATATCAAATACTTATACACACCTAACCTGTAATTCCCATAGATCCCCTGGTAGTTTCAGGCATCTTGCGAACCTTGATAGGTCACATTGAAGCTGACTGGTATTCCAAGTTTCCCCTAGGATAACAGCATCTTATACTACTGCCATGGCCACCCCTAACCATAAGAGCGAGCTATCCTCTCCCCTCACTGCTCATGCTGGGCCCACTTTTATTCATCATGTGTCTTGCTTGCTAGTCATTAGTTATATCGCATTGGTAAAGATTGGCAAAGAAGTACAGGATATCACTGATTTCCTTTACAATTTGGACAGGTATCAATTGTGAGAACCCTGTTCAATACACTTGAGTCACACATGCCATTAGATGACACCGTGTTGTAAGCTAAAAGTTCAAAATAAAGATCCAAAATCTAATCCAGTTATTTCAATGTAAATAACATTTCATTAAAAATTAAAATATCTGGAACACATCCCAAACTAGGTGGAAAGCTGGGAAACTAGGCATTTATTAGGATTGTTTTAAGAGCTGAATAAGTTTGAGAAGAATCAGGAGAAGCCCATATCTGCCATTCATTTGTGGAGAAACAGATAAGTAGACTAGTTGGACTTTCCTAACCAGATGTGGGCATCAAACAGATTATACGGAAAAAGCAGAGAATGAAAACAACCCAAGACTGACAAGGGTATGATGAGAACGGTGGAGAACTCCAGGGTCAAGAAAAGCAAAATTGGTAGAGACTCCATTGCTGACATAGCTCTTTCTGAAGTGCTCACAGAATGGGAATTTAAATGAAGTAGCCAAAAACCACTGGACTGAAAGAATTAGAATATCCTCCAAATATGTGCAAGAGCTGTCCTCCTCTGAAATAATTATAGAGGGTTTAAATGTTAAGTGAGACAAGGATCCATTTTTTTCTGAGACACCAGTCTGACTCAGTGAGATTCACACATATTGTGACCCAGGTCCTTACTGAATATTCCATGCATGTATCTCACATAATCCTTAAAAAGCTTAGCCTATGATAATGCCTTTTCACTGATGTTGTATTTTGCTTCCTTGGTAACTTCGAAATGCTGCCACATTCCTGCTATTTTACCTTCTGCACACTATGGGTGATTTGATGAGAGCACATAACCAATTGCATTGAAACTGGTAAAAGGGAAAGCCTGGAGTTGGAAGCTGTGACTTCCTCCTTGTCCATATTGAGCACATGAAGGCTCTGTCTGCAGTGAATCCTGTGGTCCAGTTGTGTATAAAGAGCTTTCACTTTTCACACACAGGGCCACAGACATTTTGGGTCCTTCTCACTTTGGTAAGCCCTGCATTGTCATTCTAAATTTCAGAATATCAGAAATGTGTGTCCAACCCGCACTCAGGCAGAGCCATTACAGACCAAATAGTTGAACCTCGTCTCTCTATACAGGTGATTTGGTCAGCATAACAGGTCTAGATGCTGCTCCACAGTGAGCAAAAGTTTACTATAAAAGCGGAGGGTCTCTGGGTGTTTTGGATACCCCACTGTCTTTCACAGTGAGAGAAAAAAATACTTTCACCATGTTTTCAAGTTATAAGTTAAGTTAGGGTCTTATTTTCAGTAGTACTTTACTGTGGGCTACAGGGTAAAACCAGACAGTTAAACATATTTTCCCACTGTTGTAAACCATCTGTTCTGATTCTTATCCTTCCAACCTGCAAAGATATGTATTAAGTCTAAATATTTGGGGCAGAGAGTTAGAGCTGGGAAAATTTGTAACTAATGACTTATTTCTGCTCTGTTTATGATACCATTTGCTGCCTTTGACTATTGGTTAAATAGTTTTAGTTCTCTTTGTATTTTACTGTGCAGAATTATATATCATTATTTGTTTACATTCATGATACCTTCTTGTTCAAAGGCAACTCCTATGCTGGTAAATTTGGAATAAACTGTTGACTTTAGTTTGTAATAGGGCCTGATACTTAGGTAACATTAATAAAGTAGATAAACGTTTAGATGATTTTGTTGAGGCAGGTAATGTCTCTAGCAATGAAAGAAGTGAGTATATTTACAGATCTATCTATCTATCTATCTATCTAATTTATAATCATCATATATCAATTAGGAAGAAGGAGAAGGAAGAAGAGGACAAAGAGAATGAGGAAGAAAAGAAGGAGGAGGAGGAGAAAAGGTTAAACAAGCAAATGAAAGAAATCCTCATAATATTTGAAGTAACAGAACTTTGAGTATCAAAACAGTATGTTACAGAAACAACGGGACATGAAACAGTAATATTCTGAGTTAGGTGAAGAAGAATTAAATTAAAAAAAAAAATAGGCTGGGCACAGTGGCTCACACCTGTAATCCCAGCACTTTGGGAGGCCAAGGCAGGCGGATTACCTGAGATCAGGAGTTCAAGACCAGCCTGGCCAACATGGTGAAACCCTATCTCTACTAAAAATACAAAAAAATTAACTGGGTGTGGTGACACATGCCTATAACCCCAGCTACTCGGGAGGCTGTTGTGGGAAGTCAGGGACCCCATACAGAGGGACCAGCTGAAGTTGCGGCAGAAGAAAATAAATTGTGAAGATTTCATGGACATTTATTAGTTCCCCAAATTAATACTTTCATAATTTCTTACACCTGTCTTTACTTCAATCTCTGAACATAAATTTTGAAGATTTCATGGACACTTATCACTTCCCCAATCAATACCCTTGTGATTTCCTATGGCTGTCTTTAATCTCTTAATCCCATCATCTTCATAAGCTGAGGAGGATGTATGTCGCCTCAGGACCCTATGATGATTGCGTTAACTGCACAAATTGTTTGTAGAGCACGTGTGTTTGAACAATATGAAATGTGGGCACCTTGAAAAAGGAACAGGATAACAACAATGTTCAGGGAACAAGGGAGATAGCCTTGAATTCTGACTGCCGGTGATCCGGTGGAACAGAGCCATGTTTTTCTTCTTTCAGAAGCAAATAGGAGAAATATCGCTGAATTCTTTTTCTCAGCCAGGAACATCCCTGAGAAAGAGAATGCGCCCTTGAGGGTAGGCCTATGAATGGCCCCCTTGGAGGCGGCCGTCTCTTAGGGTCGAAGCCGAAGACATGAAATAAGCCCCGGTCTCCTGTAGCTCTCCCAGGCTTATTAGGATGAGGAAATTCTTACCTAACAAATTTTGGTCAGACAGGTTGTCTGCTCTCAAACTCTGTCTCCTGATAAGATGTTATCAATGACAATGCATGCCTGAAGCTTCATTAGCAATTTTAATTTCACTCCATCCTGCAGTCCTGTGATCTTGCCCTACCTCCAGTTGCTTTGTGATATTTTATTACCTTGTGAAGCGTGTGATCTCTGTGACCCACACCCTATTCTTACACTCCCTCCCCTTTTGAAAATCACTAATAAAACTTTGCTGGTTTTACGGCTCAGGGAGCGTCACGGAAACCGCCAACATGTGATGTCTCCCCCGAACACCCAGCTTTAAAATTTCTCTCTCTTGCACTCGTTCCCTTTTTTTTTATCAGACCAGCCAACGCTTAGGGAAATAGAAAAGAACCCATGTTAAATATTGGGGGTGGGGTTTCCCCTGATAGGAGGCTGAGGCAGGAGAATTTTTTGAGCCCGGAGGTGGAGTTTGCAGTGAACCGAGATCCTGCCACTGCACTCCAGCCTGGCCAGCAGAGCAAGACTCTGTCTTAAAAATAAATAAAATAAAATAAATAAATAAATAAATAAATAAATAAATACGTAGAGTTTTGCCAGGAGTCAAGTGTTGATTTTCATCTTCACATATTAAATGCAGTCACATGTTAAATATTGCAAGTACAAGGTATGCAATTTATGAAAGTCAGTAACACTTGACATGTAAAATTCACTAGAAAACCTAACATTAGTTTATTTGTTTTTCCTGTGGCTAATGGTCATCATTCATATTTCACTTACAGAATGATGGCATTAAAAATTTGCGGATTTTAATTTTCCAGCTTTTCCCCAACACTCCCTGTTAGTAGCCCTGGCTACTATACTTCCTCACAACTGTTATAAACACGCTTTCCACCAATCGTTCTCAAATGTCTTTTTCCACATGGATCAGTAAATTTATAACAAAAGAGGGTTTCCAATTTCTTATTGTATCAAGTAATAGTATTACAATAAAACATCACCATAATTTTCAAAAAGAATGTACTATTTTACCAAATTTAGAAAAGACATAAGCCTAGAATAACATTCTGAATAAATATAAAGAACAAATTTACAATATATATTAAAAGCAAGAAGGGAATATGTAAACTTGTTTGAAGTAGAAAAAGCAACATGTGCAATCTTAGTGTATATAAAACTTTTATGTCATATCTTAATTATACAGAATATATTTAGTAAATGTTAACTTTCTTCCATAACTTTTATTTTTATAATGTTAAAATGTTATAAAATGTTGCAGTAGCATTGCTGTTAGTGAATCCTTTGTACCCTCACCAAACCCATTCCTCGTTTTTGTAATCATTTTACTGAAATTGGACAAAAATTCTCCCCTTTCATTTACATACACACATACACACACACATACATACACACAGAGCACACATTCATAAAAAATATTTAGTGATTTTCTTGAGTGCTAAAAATCTTCACATAAATGTAATATCTGGAAATCTGTCTGGGGGAAGGTTGCCCGATGTATTATTTTCTTCAGATTTATCATTATTGATAGATGGAAATTAGGTTCACATAATTTTCTTATGGCTTTACATTATATACCTTTTGACAGCTTACAGCGATATCCTCTTTTTCATAAGTATCTGGGGCTTTTTACAATGTGCTGTGTTTATACTGCACTGAAATCTTAGGTATGTGTCCTCATCACAAGTATGAATGTTTCCATATAGAGGGGAAATTCCTGGATGGTTGAGTATGTGCATTTTCAACCTCCTCGATAATGCAAAGTTTTCACCACAAGTAGATATGTCAATTTACATTTCCTAATATAGTGTATGGGAGTTTTCACTTGCCACTATCTTCATAAACTTCTATCATTGCCAGATTTTATACTATTTCTTGTTCATATGATTTTTTGGTTTAATTTACAATAATTAATTATGTTATTAAATTGATTATATTATGAAATTTAATAGTGATTATGAAATGTAATTAAAATATTAAAATTAATATTAAACTCTAAAAGATCATTTAAAAGTAGAATTTGGAAACTTGTAAAGAATTATAAATATTCCTCAATGTCAAATTTGGCTGTAGTGCTATAATCCCTTCAATTATTACTGGAAAATGATAGAAAAATACATGAGTTGCCAAGTTTCACAAAAGCAAAGTTTTAGTTTTTTTCTCCAGAATTAGATTGCTTTTATAGAATGTTTTGTATTTCCTCAACTTGATGATCATGCCATTCATCAAGTTTGAAAAAATTTACCCTGTTTTTCTCTTTGAATTTTGTCTCTCTCTACTTAATTTCCAGACTTCCCATTAAACATATGTCAGAGCTTCTCATTCTGTTCCCCATTTCTCTTGTATTTCCTTCATTTTTTTCATATCTTTATTTCTTTATGCTACCTTCTAACTTTTTTATTCTCATATTTATTGTTCACTTTACAGCCTCATTAACATTAACAGAATTATAACTTAACCCTATTGGTTTAGTTTATTTCCTTGTATTTCTATCTAGTATTAATAGCTTCAGGGACACAACATGGGAATAGTAAAAATTCCTTTTGCATACCACACTCTTGTTATTGAAATATGATTGGTTTGCTTTTTTTTTTAATTTAAATTTTGATGTAGTGAACTCATACAAACCTAAAATCTAAACATGAAGTAGGTCCATGAAAATATTCTCTTTGAATGAACCACAGCATGCATACCAGCAACGTGATCTCTTGCATATCACTCCTCTGGTGTCACCTTACTCTTATTTTCTCCTCATACCTCTTAATTCCTTTGTTTCACTGTCTCTGAGGTTCTTTCTTTTTCTTTTTTTTTAAACCAACTTTGTGATTTTTATTGATGGGCGACAACTTTATACTCCTAGATATCACTAAACTGTGTACAATTAGGGATACAGCATTAGAGAAGAGCAGACAGCAGAATTAAACAGAGCAGACTGAAGGAGAGATCTTCATTATTTGCCCATTTTTCATTATGTGTACACAGAAGCATGAATGCGATTTGAAATCATTTAATGACAATAAAGTTACAATCACCCATCTATGTAGACTAACATTTTAACTCCAAATATTTGATCTGCAATGTGTATGTAAGCAGTTTCTCTCCAAGCAATTATTAAAATTTTCCCTGTTAGGAACCAGCAACTTATTTTTTATGTTTATTTTTCTTTTGAAGTAAGAACTAGTTCTTCTTTGATAACTGGCTCATTTTTATCATTTAACAAATCTAAAGGCTAGGGAAGAAAAGTGTGACGGATTAAAAAATTTCTTTTTTAAGGAAAGAGAAAATTCATTTTCACAAATTTACAAGTGTTGTTGCTGGTGCAGGACTTATTCTACTAAGCAATGAGACTGGGGATCAAATCCGCTTTCTTATCTAAGGAATCAGCCTTATTTCAGAAATATGGGTTTTTGTGGATTTTCTAAAATCAAGCGACAGTCTGTTTCAACCAAATGATTTTGATTTGGAAATTAGAGTCAACAGAAACTATGTAGTGCACGAACCCCAAGGCATCTCCTTTTCGTTCTAGCCCATTCTTGCAAAGGGAGAAAGAGTTTCTCTCTAAAGAGCCACTAAAGAGAGGCGGAAAGTGAGTGTGAGGTGGTGTCCTACGAAGCGGGCACTGGGCGCACACACAGGGCACAGAGGGTTTACACCAGGTCCACTCGGCGGTAATACAGGAGGTAGGCTGTGCGTTCAGCAGTTGGTTTCACCACCTGGTACTGGCTGATCACCTTGAGTGTCTGGTCATCAATGCGCAGCCAGCCATTCAGACCGATCTGGAAGACGTCTGTAGTGGATTGGCCTCCCGTCGCACTGTTGCCCTGATGGTAGACCACTGCAACGAGCCAATAGGTTCTGTGGCATTTAAAATTCTTATTTTTAACCCCTGGAGAAAGCAGTTCTTTACTAATTTCCAAGTCCACAGGATATTCAATATTTTTGATAAGCTTCTGGCACCCACCAGTCTTCTCATAAACGAATCGTTTCAGGTGTAGCACAAGGAGAGGAGGGAGTTTTTCCAGTCACTCTTCGACTATCTCAACTTCTTGTTTGGTTTTTGTGGTATAACCTTGGACAGATTCTCTTGTCACCAAGCTCTCCAGTGCGTCCTGGGGTGTGCGTATCTTGTTACACTGGATATCCTACTGCAATGTGAAAAAATGGCTGCAAAGTGGCAGATTCTTTTGAACTCTGCTAGTAAACCACAGACCAAAAATGCCGGTGACTGGAGTCTGAACAAACTCCGCCTGGCGGGTGACGGAAGTCTTGTTCCAGGGGTCCACTTGCTCCCATTCATCCTTGCTTTCTTCACCTTGTTCTTCCTGCTCTTCTTCATTAATAGAGTGGTTTTGGGGGCCATTGGAAATCGTAAGTTTTTCATTATTTGGTGGGAGAAGCTTCTTTAGGTTCAACATTTCTTCATGAAGTCCATTTAGGATGAAGCCTAAGTATTCCTCAGCATCATCTTGTCGACCCTTTTCAGGCAGGCTTGACTTGTTAACTGTCAGGAGTCTGTAAATACATGTGGGCTCAAAGGCAGCTCCAGGGTGAATGCCCCTGACGATTTTATCTCCAAGAGCTTGTCGGGGTTTTGGAGGTATGGCATATTAGTAAACTCATTCATTAGCCGAACAAAGCTGTCTATCATGGGTGTTGACGTACGAGGCCTTTGCACTTTGGAATACAGAGGAATGAACTTCATCAGGTGGTACATTGGCGGGCAAGCAGCCAGTGCCTGCAGTGTAGCATTAATGTATCACCACTTCCCTTTACTGATCAGCCCGTGGGGTTGCAACGACACTGGTTTATGGATTAAGGTTGCATTCTCCAGTCACTGCAATCTTTATGGCTACAGGATCCTCTGAAACTGGAACAAGCCCTTCTTTGACTTCAACCTGCTTTACAGAAACCAGGAGAGATAGGCGGGAGGGGAATACTTAGTTTCCACATAGGCCACCAGCGAGGAGGAAGAGGGCTTAGAATCATGAAACAGACTGGCCCAGGACTTGGGCTGGGTGACAGGAAGGGTGCCTGATGTAGAGCCCGTGCCGTCAGCCGGAGGTGATGCACTCTCGGGTTTGGTTGGGTCCAAGTCTATGCTTTCTGTGGTGTGCAACTCCACCCCGTTGGTAGCTGTGCGCTCACCCGAGGATTCAAGTATTTGCCCATTAGCAACTCCAAGGTTTTCAGTAGTATCGGTACCAACGCAGGGCTGAGCCCCAGCTGTCCTTGCCAGGGTGTCTCTGTCAGCCTCTGTAGAGAAGCAGGACTGGCCAAAATTAGCCCCGGGGACCCCCTCCGGCTACCCTGCAGTCCTGGTGTCACTGCCGAGTGCTCCGGGGAAAGGACTGTCAGGCACAGTGTCACTGACAGAGTCCGTGGAGTTCTGGGGGCTGTTACAAGTCCTGGGAGTAACGGACGGGGGCATGTCACCCATAAATTCTGCAACCTCTGCACTGACACTGTTGGGGACTGCCGAACTGGCATGGCCATTGACCAGGGCTTTTGTGGAAATACTATCATCACCACCATCTTTCAAATAGCTGTAATATCCAGGTGGCCACTTTTTCTTCTTTTTACGCTCCCTTTGTCCGAGACCACTTGAGACACCATCATTTTCCAAAACTTCCGCCTCCACATTAGAACTTCCATCCAAAGCGAGGGCAGAGCCTGGGTACTGGCAGTCGATGGAGCCATAGTTTGCTTCTTTAGTGATACCATCAGGGGTTGTTTTGGAAGTTCTACAATTGAGAATAAATTCAGGGGCCTGAGGGTTCAGTGTGCTGGAAATACTGTAGCTAGGGGTTCTCGGCAACGTGTCACTGGATTCAATGACTTCATTGACACCAAACTCAACTCTCTGATATTCTTGTCCATCAGGTAGTTTATCCACAGCCTGTGTGCCACACAGAACTGTTCCACTGTACGGAGGAAGCTCAACTGAAGATCGAGGAGTCACAAAGAACTGATTGAATTCGTCAGGGCTAAAATCTCCACAAATATACTGCGGGCTGTGGAGGGCCGTGGCTGCGCGTTTCAATGGGACTCCGCGTTCCTCCGCCTGCTCCCGCTGCTTTCCCCGCCGCCGCCATCTTCTCGCCGGCACATGCACCGCCTCTGAGGTTTCTCCAGTGAACAAAGCTGTTTATTTTAATTGTGAGATAGCAAAATATATTGAGCTTTATTTTTGTTGCAAATAATTTTTGTATCACAGTTGTGAATTGTTTTTAATTTATTTGTTTTTCTGATTAAACTCTCATACCCTGGGAGTTTAGGAGAGATTCAATGTAATATTTCTGTTTTTATTTTTGTTACTGTTTGAGACGAAGTCTCGCTCTGTCACCCAGGTTGGAGTACAGTGGCATGATCTCGGCTCACCGCAGCCTCCTCTTTTCGGGTTCAAGCAATTCTTCTGCTTCAGCCTCCGGAGTAGCTGGGATTACAGGTGCCCTCCACCACGCCGGGATAATTTTTTGTATTTTTTACTGGAGACAGGGTTTCACCATTTTGGCCAGGCTGGTCTCAAGCTCATGATCTCAGGTGTTCTGCCATCCTTGGCCTCCCAAAGTGCTGAGATTACAGGCATAAGCCACCGTGCCTGGCCTCAATGTAATATTTCTTTCCCCCTCTTACAATTAAATAGTTCATCCCTTTCCCAAAGCCAGATATACAGATACGCAAATACACATTCCCCATTTAAAAGTGTACTTCTATGGGATTCACTTTCCTAAATTCTACTTTCCTTTTGCTACTCATCATTTAGACTTGTGAAAAGTCAACTACTTTTCTCTCTCGTTTTACCTTCACTGTGCCTTTAGGAAAAATATGAAAATATCCCATGAGGGGAACTAAAATCCTTACCTCAAGTTTCCTCATTTAACTTCAGGTTAAAGTCTTTGCTCCTAGCAAGAGACATTGCAGTTTATACCAGGATTGAATACTTGCCAACTCAATCAAGTATCTATATTGTTCTACAATGTGGAGTTATACCCAAATAGATATAATGCTAAAATTTTTCTAAATCTTGAGTTTCTAAGGGCAGGTTTTATATAATTCATATTGAATATCCTTATGTCATAGATAAAGGTAAGTAGGTAGTGTCCTCTGTCAGATATCACAACATTTTTAATAAAATGAGATTTATAACAATGAGTATAAATATATATATATATTTTTAAAGGTTTTAGAAGCATAAGAACTTTTATCTCTCAGAGAAACTCTAAAAATGAAATCGTGGTATTCCAAGAAAATAACCAACTGTACATTATCAGATTTTTTATTGTTAAACATAATTGGTTGTCTCATATTCTGATTTTAGAAAACATATATTTTTACTGACATTAAATATACTCTGGGGAAGGGTTAGAGTGCAAATCATCAAGATCTAGGACATTCAAAATTATAGAAATTTCTATTCTTATCTGGAAGCATGCCTTTAACTGAGTTGAATTTAAACGCACATAAACACACACACAATCTTAAATATATCAGTCTTATTTTTAGTCTGTGGGATAGATATGCAAGGAGGTCGTGTTTGGATTAGAATCCCAGAATTTGCATTGAAAAACAACATGTTTTGCACCTGCATGCTCCCCTAGAGTAATTTAATGTTACAATTTCTGACAAGATAATTCCATCTTCACTGTAGTTGACTTTGCAGTAAGCTGTAGAGAGAAAATAAACGTGAACATACATTGGGGTAGAAAAAAGTATATTTAACAAAAAGGAACTTAGCACATAAGCTACAAGACTCAAAATTGGAGAAGAATGACAAAAGGAGATACAGAATCCAAATCATAATTTTGTCTTTCTCTCCCTTCGAAAGACCTGTGCTGTGTGTATGCAGCTGTGTGTGCACAGTATGTCTGCATCGTGCACCCATCACTTAGCACTCTGCACAAAAAGTAACTTTGTTGTTGGAGGAATATTCTGCGGCAGCACATCAGCATTTTAGGACAAAAACAAAGGATGCCACAATCTTTTCTGGGAGCATTTGGGAACAGTGAAAAAAAATATAACATTTCTTGCTTCAAGCAAGCTGAAAGATAAAGGTTAAACTTTAGCTGTTGAAGTCCTGGAAGTAGATTCACAGGGAGGCACGTGGACTCACACTTCTACCCATATTCCTGTTCACCATTTGGGATCCATTTTATTTTTCTCTTATTTTTTTTACGACAATTTCAATGGAATCCCCAGTCCATGTAGGAAAGTGTCCATCTGAAATCCTTCTCAAAATTGAACTCACATTTGGTTTCCCAACAGGAGATGAGGTTAGGTAACCTAGATGAGCAGTAGAATGATTTCTTTGTGGCTCTGGACTAACTCTTATTTTCCACTTTTAGAGAGAAAAGTATGACTTGTCACATCTTGCTACTCTATGATTTTTCTTTAATTAACCAATTTCTGAAGCAATGGTCATAAGTGGACAATTTGCAAGTAATTTTGAAATATTCTTTAAGTATGTTATACTATACTAAGCCTTACAGTTCTGAAAAGGAGACAAGTCAATTAAATAAGATTAGCTAGGTGAGAAAAATACTATGCTCAAATACTCAAACAATATTCCATCCTCAATATTATTTTTTCAAAGGTGTGCCAAAAAGCTGTGATTAAACTGGGTCAAATTCAGTGTCGTTTGAAGACTCATGAGTGTACAGAATAGAAATTAATCTAATAACATATGTTCAACCCCAGAGGAGAAAAGTTATCAAAGACTGAACAGTCTGAATACATTTTAGTCTCTCCCAAATTCAAAATTATATGACCCACCCTCCACCCTTCAAAGGACAATTTGTTGAGAAGTGGAAAAATGCTATGGGTTTATATTTCAGTATATAACTCTTCTTAGAATCATGGAATCACAAGCTTTGATAAAATTCTTGTAATTATTTTATCCAACTCAATCAAAGTTTGAGTTTGAGTTACTTTTGCATCCGTATTCCTACAGTTCTAATTACAGGGCATTTCTAATTATTAGAATACTTATATTTTGAGAGCCCAGAGTCATGAGAAACAATAAATGGGTTTGACAGACTAAATTCTAACAACAAATAAAGAAAAAAAATTAGAAATTTTTGCAAAAACAAAGGTGTGGTCAGTAGAATAATGCCCCCCTCCTCTGACAACCCCTGCCATGCCCTCAGATTTCTGTCCAGATCCCCATAACCTGTGAATACTTTATGCTACATAGCAAATGAGACTTGAGATTGCTAATCAGCTAACCTTACCAAGAAGAGTATCCTAGCTTAGATTTTCTGGGCGGACCCAATGTGAAACAAGGGCTTTAAAAGTGGGAGAGGAAGGCAAGCAAAACAGAATGGGAGATATGAGGACAGAAGCAATGCCAGAGAGATGAGGTGTGGGAGATACTGAACCAGTATTGCTGATTTTGTGGGTGGAAAAATGGGCCACCAGCCAGCCAGTGTGGCAGCTTGTGGAAGTTGGTAGATGCAAGAAAAAAAAATTGTCCCTGAGAGCCTCCAGGAAGAAGCACAGCTCTACCAACACCTTGGTTTCAGCCCAGTGAGACCAATGTCCGCCATCTGACCCCCCAGAACTGTAAAATATTAAATTTGTCCTGTGTTTTTATCAGTTTTGTAAGTTTATATGCAAATATAGCCTATTTTTCAAGATGATGTACATCACTAGGTAAATTAGATTTGCTTGATGTATCCATATCTGTATCTATTATGTTAAACTGATGTCAAACTGGAGCAGCCTTCAAATTACAGGTCAAAGGGCCTGCCACTAGCAGGGCAAATGGTAAAAGGACACTAACTTACATGGGCTTCACATGGAGTTCATGTGTTTTTTCCTTTGAAGTACTTCATACTATGTTAGGGATAAGAGTAATGTTCTTCATTTTTCCTCCTGCATGAAACATCAATGCCTTTCAAGAACTGCTTTATTTTGATGGGATTAGAAAGGAACTATGCTGTGACTTTAATTTTCTCTAATTATTGACTACCTTAGTAGCTTTTAGCCAGGAAATTGTTATAGCAGCAAGAAACTAATACAAAAGGATTATAAAACACATCATGGTACAATATGATGCCTTGAACAATGATTAATAGAAATAAAGAGAGAAAATTTTATTTGTCTCCTGTGGCAGGGTCCTTCCTCTCAGGATGGGTCAAGATCCATGATTCGGACTCATAGATATTAAAAGTAATCCCAGTACCCCACACTGTCCAGAATTGGACCTGGCCAACATGGTCTCTAAAATGTACATGAGTCCAGGCTTGGTTATAGTGCAAGGAAAAAAGGTATCGTCACAGCCTGGCAAGGGAAGTTAACGTGGGAGAGGGAAGACACGGTGGGTACACCAGTAACCCTCTGAAAGATGGGAATTCAGACACACATTGTGGAAAATGATGGCCTAGAAATAGAGGATCACATGCACTGCTTAAAGAAATCTCACAAAAGATGAAGTAACATAAATATTACTTCTTGTGGAAAGGGTTTGAATGAAGTAAATAGAGAGCTGTGGAAGCAACTATCAGAAGAATCAAAAAGGAGCTGAGGGACTTGCCGCTGTGTGATGGAACACAGAGGGAAGGAGACAGCTTACTGCTGCTTTTATGCACATGCTTTCCCATACAATTTGATATAGAAAAAGTTTATACATTCATTTTATTAAAAGTCAATTTTTTTATAAATAAAATTCTGATTTATGCTTTTTGACAGAATTTTTTCGAGCCCAAAAGTGAATAAGGATGAATTTGAATCTCTCTGATAGCACTTACTATTAGTTTTAGCTTACATAAAGTATTATTTATTTTCCAAAAATAGGGACAAATAATAGGACTGACATAAATCACAGATATGTATATATCAAGCTATTATTTCCATATTGTGGCCAAACAATTGATGAAGGCAAAAGTCAAATCACAACACTTTTCTAATTCCATCAAAATAAAGCTGCATTTGAAAGGTATAGATATTTCATGTAATAGGAAAAATGAAGAACTTTACTGTGATCCAGGATCTAGTATGAAGTACTCCAAAGGAAAGACCACATGAATGCCATGTGAAGCCCACGTACGTTAATGCCTTGTTACCATTTGCCTTGCTAGTGACAGGCCCTTTGGCGTATGATCAGTAATATGGAGGCTGCTCCAAGGGGTTTGTCATCCGTTTAACATGATACATATAGATACAGTTATGGATATATCATGCAAGTCTGATTTTCCTAGTAATGTAGATAATCCTGAAGAATAGGTTAAATTTGTACATAAACTTAGAGAACAGAAAAGAATAATATAACTTCAACTTTCCTTAGAGAGTAGCAGGCCCTTGTAAATATTGATGACAAAGTATTGATGCTAATGAAGTCAACATACTATTCTATACTGTGGCAACATAAAAGTGAATTTTGAACAATCTTTCATTAGGATATGCAATCCATGACCCATCTCCTTGACTCTGGGTAGGTGTGCGACTGCTTTGATTAATTGAGAGTGACAGAAGTGGTGCTCTGTGATTATGAGGATAACTGATAAAATATCCTATATCTTCTTCCTGCAACTCTGGGAATGTTTTCTCTGGAAGGATCCGGTTCACATGAAGCAAGTCCAGCAACTCTGACATTGCTGCTGTGGTTGCGGGTCCATAAGAAACCTCTTCTGTTTCACGCACACTCCTGGCTGAGCTCCAGCCTGCCAGGCAGCATCGTTTGGATACCAGATCAACAAGCCATTGTGGTTCAGCCCAGTTGAGCTTTCAGATTACTGTAGCCCCAGTCAATATCTGACTACAATTATGTGAGAGATCCTAAGCAAGAATTTTCCAGCTGAGCCTTTCATCACTGACAAAAATTTATCACTGAAAAAATTATGGACCAAGAAAAATGGCTATGTTGAGCTTGCTTTGTATAATTGGTGAAACAGTATTAATACCTAGAATATGAGTGTGCTTAGGAGTTTATTTATTTATACGTGTTGACATGGGTGAGAGAAGCAGAAGAACTCCAGGCAACCACACAACTTCACATTTTATTCCTTATTTATAGTATCACTTTTTAGAAAGTACCCTAGGTCTTCATTTTCCTCATTTCCCTATCTTCAAACTGGAGTTCATAATAATAAGCAACTCTCCAGATTTTTACAGTAATGAAATAGGATAGAACAAAATAAATCTCTTGGCCTTAGTGAAAGTCTAACACAGCCAGCCTCTATGGGAAGTTAATCAGGGCTCCTGAAACTTGCAGTTCTGGACCATGTGCTCACCAGATGCACAGAAGCTTCAGTGCTCTGCATTCAGAGAGGTGGAGAGAGGGAAGGCATTTTCCTTGGTATCCCTTCTCATTCTGAGGGCTTGTGATTTTACATTTTATTATGATTATATGTCTTTGATTCTGCACTTGAAATCCTTGAAATAAGAAAGATATGAAAAATTTAAGGTTACCTATTACTATTTTTTCCTTTCATTAATACAGTAATTGAAAATGATTATACATTAAGAACAACTTTCTTCTTTACCAAGACAAAGTATCTCATTTAATAGATATGGGCAGTGCTTTATATAAACATTTACTGTGAGATTTTCCAACATAGATGAACAGTTAATGGTACTCTCTCCTGTGCAATCAAGAGTAATTATTCATTGCAACATGGCCTTCTGACATTTTCATTCAGAAAAAAATAGATAGGAAATTAGAATAGAAAAACTAAACTATAGTTATGAAATTACCCAGTAACAAAAACAAAGGGAAAATTCCAAGGAAAAGATAATCGTCATTTATTGAAAGAAATATTTTAATTTTAATGACTTTTTTTCATTGATACTTAAGAAAGCATCCATCTCAATTTGTTCTAAGATAGCTTTCGTGTGTGTGTGCTTTTTAGTTACTAGAAAATAGGTCAACTGTCAGTTCTTCTATGACTGTGTTTATAACGACACACAGGAACAGATTTTCTCTTTGCTTCCCCTATGATAAGATATAAAGTAAACCATGCATAGAAAGCACAGAAGTTACCCTCTAAAGAGCTTAAAGTATTAGCAAAACAGATTGTTTTTCCCAATGGCATGTTTCAACAAGCCAGGTACTTGCAAAATGTTGGTGTAAAGAACAGAAATTCACGTATATGTGCATTTGTGATGCTAAATACAAGCTTTTAAAATGTCTTGTAGATGACTCTTTATTAGTCAGAAGCACTCACTGGGACAGTAACGCAATGCACCCTCTCTCAGAGCCAGATGGTTTAAGCTCCTCTTGGAAAATGAAAGGGAGTGAAGGGAAAGTCACAGTGGGTAGAGCTTGATAAAACATAAACAACCTCATAAAGAAGCATAAACTTCTTCACAAAAGGTAATTGGGGCAATGCAGCGAAGGAAATGTCAACCTGGTGTGATTTTTATGATGCAAAAAATAGGATATTATAACATGCAATCAACTGACAATGACCTGATATTTTGGAAGGTTAAGCATCCATTTGGACAACAATTCACTCATCTGGTTTAAAATTTGATGATCTGTTTTGTTAAGAATTACATAAATTGCTAAATTGATATAGGCCTAGTCAGAAACTTATGTAAATTAGGTTAGCACCTGGTGTATTCAAAGTGATTAAACCATCAGACCAAGTCCCTAGAGAAAGCGGACTCATCTTTCCAAATCCAATTCAGATGCCAGCTCCTCTGGGAAGCTTTCCTCCCCTCTACAAACAAAACACTTTTAGCAATTCCTTTGTGGCAATTAAATGCATGATACCTCTTATTTAATAATTATAACTTGTTTTCTCTATCTCAAAAGTACTTTCTTGTATAATCTCACTAACCATGCAGAATTCCATTTCTCAGAGTTTTTATTTTCTAATAGATTTCCCAGTCTCTCTGTAGCATGACCTCTATCACACAGCTTATTTTTTCTACTTTGAATATTCTCCAGCTAATATTATGTTGAACTTACTTTGCCAGTAGTTCATAACATGAAAGATTCAATATATTTAAATGACTGATAAAAGTACATACACTCTTTCTTCCTTACATATTGTGACTGCAGCAAGAGAGAGCAGGGGAGAGCAGCTGAAGGAGTCAGATGGGTAGACAGCACACACAGCATGGTGGCTGCAGTGTGGAGGAACTGGGTGACCAGAGGACCACAGGAAAAGGGAGGTAGAGGACAGGCAGGTAGGTAGATCAACAGATAGACAGAAAATAGATAATTCACAATTCATTCATAATTCATAACTAAATCATGGATCAGCTTACACATAATCTGGAAGAAATATTCTTAATACAGACCATGGCCAAACACAGTAAATTATGTTTTCTAAAAGATAATTGTTAACTTTGCTAACTATAACTCCCAGATCATTAATGTAAAAATGAAAACATGAGGAAATTTTCAAACAATGAAATAAAAACTGCATAATATAAGATCGGAAAAGTAACACCAAACATATTGCTCATGACAACAAGTGTCAGAGGGCTAATCTGAGAATAGGTCAAATTAGTTACTTACTCTTAAAGCAGATTCAAATAGTAAAAACAAAATAACAGTGTCAGGTAAAAAATGAAACATTGATGAAAGATATAACAGACGATTACAAAGAATATTACCATAGATATGAACATATTTTAAGCACAAATATACAGAGGCTTTAACCAGATAAAACAAGAAATGAGACAAAATAGTTATGAAAATATATAAACAGAGTGATCTGTTTAAATGGATGGAGAGAAAGAGACAGAGGACAGTGAGGAAATTTAACATTTTTTTTTATGGTTTCTTGCTTTGTTCAAATTCCAGTTCTTTAATCCCTGTATGACTTGGACAAGTTATTAAAATTTCTTTTGTCTTTTTTTTCTTCTATCAAGTAGAGTTGAAAATAACTTCTACTTTATAATTATAAATATTTTAAGGAATAAATGTGATAACTCATAAATTCTGGGTTAGTATAAATCATAGTTTATATTGTTTAACAAATAATAGCTAGTCATAACTATATTTATACATATATATATAGAGAGAAAGAGAGAGCCATAAATGTGTTTGTGTGTGTGTGTATATAGGCACTGTTAATGCCCAAGTCATTAACAGTGTTTCTCTCTTGATACTAGGATTTGGATAATGTTTTTAAAATTATTTGTGTAAATCTTGAGAAAAAGTTTAAAAAACAAAGATGTATTCATTTATTTCCAATTTTTGCCATACAGGGATTATGGGGGAAACAATTAAAAATGACATACTTATAGAAAATTATTGAGAAAGTCAATTAATTTTGTTCCATGGTTAAAAAAAAAAAAAAAATAAGATTAGGTGAACTTCTATGGAACTTAGTACCTATATGAATTGCCATACTTTAAGCCCCAGTAAAATTTTGCACAGAACAGAAATCTTTTTTTTTTTTTGCCTCGCACTTGATAGGAGTTCATAACAGATACGTCTGGGACTTCACTACTGTTCCCTGTTACATTTCAGCACCAATCATCCTTTGCATATATCTTAAGTTGAAAAGTCTGTAAAGGAAGCACACATTTTTTTCCATTAAGTTTTTCCTTAGAGTTTCTGAAGCTCTATATGTGTTCAGCCTACTTGCCTCTGCTTTCAATATTTCAGGCCAGCTGCCACTAGGACAAATGAAGTGCATTCTTTGGAAGCAGTAGAGAGCAAATGTAGCTTTCACTGCCAGCACAGTAGAGCATTTTATATGGGGCTTGGAGTGAAAATGCTCTTGTAACTGCATACATTGTAATTCTATCAATCAGCTGAAGTAGATATGTGGTGTTTTAAGTATGATTTCAAGAGGAAATTGCAGCAATAATTAATGATGCTACTTTTAGCTCTAAATTTTGCATACAAAACAGTCATCTTGAATTTGTATGTAGGTTAAAATACAGAAACAGGTTGTTTTATACATAGGGTGGTATGTATAAGGAATTGGTGTCAAAAATATTTATGAAGATTTAAGTAATAATATAAGCAAGAATGATAGATATTATACTGTTAAAAGAGCCAGATGGTAGATTTATACACAACTACATTACTAATTGCATTAAACACAAATAAATCTGCGAGTTAAAGACCAAGATTGTCATACTAGAATTTTACAAATTTATAACTGTCAATTTGCATATAAAACCCACTCCAAATACAAGGAATCAGTCATATATGTTGAAAAGGAAGAGAAGGTAAAGACATATGCCATAAACATTCTCTCCCAAAGTAGACTTTAGGGGCAACTCATTACCATAATTGAAGAGAGATATTTCACAATGATTAATTGTCAATTTAATAAGAGAAAGATATGCTAATCCTAAACTTTTGTATGTCTAAAACCATAACATAATTTTAACATACAAATCAAATATCACATACTCAAAGAAGAAATAAACACATTTGCTACCATAATAACTGACAAAATGAGAAGAAAAAAATTGTAAGAATGTAGAACATTTGAATGATTTTGAGCAACATGACTTAACGTGCTTTAACAACTTGACTTTATTGCTTAAAAAAAATAGGAAAAATAGTACTTCCAGAATAAATACACACTTTTTTCAATGCACATGAAAAATTTAATGATGTTATGTTCTGGGCAGGAAAGCAAGCAAGCTTTAGTTAATTTAAAACCTTTAAAATCATGAAGTGTATATTTCTGACCTCTTTGGAAATTAATGTCCAAAAATGGAAATCAAAATTTTCTAACCATATGCAAAATTATATATATACTCCTTGGCTGGATGCAGTGGCTCATGCCTGTAATCTCAGAACTTTGGGAGGCCAAAACAAGATGATTTCTTGCATCCAGGAGTTCAAGATCAGCTTGTGCAACATAGTGAGATCTTATCTCTACAAAGAATTAAAAATTAACCAGGCTTGTTGGTGGATGCCTGTAGTCCCAGCTACCCAGGAGACTGAGGCAGGAGGATTGAGTGAACCTGGGAGGTTGAGGCTGCAGTGAGCTGTGATCACACCACTACACTCCAGCCTGTGCAACAGAGTGGGACGTTGTCTCAGAAAACACAAAATGATAATAATACCTACACTTCTCAATAACCCTTGTGTCAGTTAGAGTGTCACAGTTGATAGATGAATCTCAGCTGAATAAAAATGAAAATAAGACATATCAAAATTCATGAAATTCATTTAGGCAGCCTTAAAGAAATAAATAATTGTTTTAAGGGCATGTGTTAAATGAAAGAAGATAAAAGTCAATAATTTAGATTCCATCTAAAGAAGTTAATAAAGGAACAGCAAATTGAACTCTAAGAACATAGAAACAAATAAAAATAGGAACTCGAGTAATAAATCAAAAACAACAAAATAAAATAAATAGAAAAGAGATAATGGACAATAGTTTAACAATAAAATAGGTTTTTTCTTTGAAAGCTGAATCAAATTGAAAATCCCCTAGCAACTCCAAAGGGAATAAGAGAAAACATTCAAATTAGCAGTATCAGTAAGGATTAGAAAATCACTGCAAATACTAAAGATGTTAAAAAGACAATAAGATACAACTGTATGCAAATTTCAGATAAACCTAAAAAATTTCTTGAAAAACACAATTTTCTAAAATTGATATGTGATGAATTAGGAAATTTTAAAGAAATTGAATCAGTAATAGAAAAATATTCTCAGAAAAAAAATCCAGTCCTAGTGGCTTCTTTGGTGAATTTTCACAAACATATAAGAAAAAAATAAGGAAAATCTTATGTA